>NC_025997.2:112565018-112773636 GCF_000442705.2 Elaeis guineensis | reverse complement strand
ATCATACCAAGCCCTAGGTGCTTGTTTTAATCCATATAGTGCTTTATTTAATTTAAAAACATAATTAGGAAAAGCATGATTTTCAAATCCTGGGAGTTGTTCTACATAGACTTTTTCAGCAATATAACCATTCAAAAATGTACTTTTGACATCCATTTGAAACAATTTAAATTTCATAAAGCAAGCATATGCAAGTAGAAGTCTAATGGCCTCTAATCTAGGAACAGGTGCAAAGGTCTCATCAAAATCAATTCCTTCTTCTTGATTATAACCTTTAGCAACCAATCTTGCTTTATTTCTTATTACATTTCTATGTTCATCTAATTTATTCCTAAAGACCCATTTTGTGCCAATTATTGAATAATTTTTAGGTCTTGATACTAAAGTCCAAAAATTTTTTCTTTCAAATTGACTAAGTTCCTCTTGCATTGCATTAATCCAGTTATAATCATTTTCAGCTTCTTCAATAGTTTTTGGTTCAAGATGAGATACAAAAGCACAATGATTAAATACATCTCTAAGTGAAGAACGAGTTTTTACCCCATGCATAGGATCACCAATAATTAGCTCCTTAGGGTGATTGTGAACATACCTCCATTCTTTGGGTAGGTCATTTGTACCTTGAGGTTGTTCTTGATGTTCTTCACTTCCCTCATTTTGTTTGTCTTCATGTTCCTTATCCTCTTGAATTGTTGAATCTTTCAGAGTGATCTCCTTCATTCCTTCTATAAGAGGATCTGCATCATCAACACTTTCATTCTTCCTTGAAGGAAGATCGTTAGATTCATCAAAGACAACATGTATGGACTCCTCTACTACTAAGGTTCTTTTGTTAAAAACTTTAAAAGCTTTACTAGTGGAGGAGTATCCAAGAAAGATTGTTTCATCCAATTTTGCATCAAATTTTTCAAGTCTTTCTTTACCATTATTTAACACAAAATATCGGCAACCAAAAATATGAAAATAAGCAATATTAGGTTTTCTTTCTTTCCAAAGCTCATAGGGGATTTTCTTTAAAATTTGTCTAATCAAAACATAATTTAAAATGTAACATGCTGTGTTGATTGCTTCCGCCCAAAAATATCTTGGAAGGTTGCTTTCACAAAGCATGGTACGGGCCATTTCTTCTAAGGTTCTGTTTTTCCTTTCTACTACCCCATTTTGTTGGGGTGTCCTAGGAGCAGAGAAGTTATGGCCAATTTCTTTTTCATCACAAAAGTTTTCAAAGTCTTGATTTTCAAATTCAGTTTCATGATCGTTTCGAATATTTTGAATTGAAAATCCTTTCTCATTAGTGACTTTTCGATAAAATTTAGTGAAAACATGAAAAGTTTCATCTTTGTGTGCCAAAAAAAAAACCCAAGTAAAACGAGAGTAATCATCTATAATTACAAAACCATATCGTTTTTCTCCTAGACTAGTGGTTCTAGTAGGTCTAAATAAGTCCATATGCAAAAGCTCTAAAGGTCTAGAGGTTGAAACAATATTTTTGAATTTAAATGAAACTCTTGTTTGTTTACCTAGTTGACATGCATCACAAATTCTATCCTTTTCAAAATTCAATTTTGGCAAACCAAGAACTAATTCTTTCTTAATTAATTTTGAAAGAGAATGCATGCTAATGTGAGCAAGTCTGCGATGCCAAAGCCAACTAGTCTCATTAACTTTAGCATTCAAGGATACTAGGCATTGCATGTTTATTTTGGCTAAATCATTTAAATCTACCATATAAATATTACCATGTCTATGTCCAATAAATTTAATGCCATCATTAATAGGACTAGTTACAATGCAAACAGATGATTCAAAAACAACTTTATATCCTTTATCACAAAATTGACTAATGCTTAGTAAGTTATGTTTTAAACCATCAACTAACAAAATATTTTCAATGTATTTGGAGGGAGTGATACCAATGTTACCTATACCGATGATCTTTCCTTTGCCATTGTCTCCAAAGGTGACCATCCCTCCATCCTTAGCATCAAGAATGATGAATTGAGATTCATCACCAGTCATGTGTCTCGAGCATCCACTGTCAAGATACCATTTTCTGTTTCCTCCTTGGGATGCTAGACACACCTACAAGCAAAAGTCAAATTTTTGTTTTAGGTACCCAAGCTTTCTTGGGTCCTTTTTGGTTAGTCATAATGGTTCCTTTGGGAACCCATATTTTCTTTATAGTTGAGTTTGCAAACTTGTTAGAGAAGCAAGTGTATGACTTATGTCCTACTCTACCACATTTGAAGCAAGTAATGTTAGAAGACTTGTTACTTAAAGAGTTTACATAAATATTTTTCAGATATTTTTATTTCTTCAAGGGGTTATAGCCAAGTCCGGCCTTATCATACACGGCCTTTTGATTATCAAGAATCATATTGAGTTTATTTGAACTCAAGGTGAACTTTTCTACTATTGGTTTTAGCTTGGCAACTTCATCCTTAAGGCTTTGATTTTCTTGAAGCAGGGTGGATTTCTCAATTGAAATATTTTCAGTTTGTTTCAATAAAGACTGATTTTTCAATTTTAGCTCTTTGTTCTTCCTTCCTAGTTTCTTTAATTCATCAACTAAATCATAGAAGGCTTCATGTAATTCTTCAAATATAAAGTCACTAGAAATTTTAGAAATTATCTCATTTTTGTGTGCCATAAGGCACAGGTTGGCTTGTTCGGTTGAGTTTTCCTCATCGAAGCTTGAGTCATCACTCGCACTCCAAGTGGCCATCATGGCCTTCTTCTTGTACTTCTTGGGACCTTTCTTCAATTGTGGGCATTCGGATTTGAAGTGTCCCGGCTTCTTGCATTCGTAGCAGATAAGGGTTTGGTCTTTCTCTTTTTCTTTGCTCTGTTCCCCTTTTGTGAATGGCCTCTTCCTCATCCCCTGTTTCCTTTTTCTCAAAAATTTTTTGAATCTTGGGGTAATGAGTGCCATCTCTTCATCCTGTTCTTCGTCTTCAGTGTCATCAGTTTCTTCTTCTGGTGGAGCTGTGGATTTGAGGGCAATGGTTCTTTTCTTTTTGACTTCTTCCTCTTGATGCTGCTTCATGCTCAGCTCATGAGTCATCAATGATCCTAGAAGCTCTTTCAAGGGTAGAATGTTCAAGTCCTTAGCTTCTTGAATGGCAGTCACTTTGGCTTCCCAAGTTCTTAGTAAGGACCTGAGAATCTTTCTTACAAGCTCACTGTTAGTATAGGACTTGCCAAGACTCTTTAAACCATTAATAATATCAGTAAAGCGAGTAAACATTCCAGTTATAGACTCATCATGCTCCATTTTAAATAATTCATATTTATGCACAAGCATGTTGATTTTAGACTCCTTTACTTGATTGGTTCCCTCATGGGTTACTTCTAACCTATCCCATATTTCTTTAGCAGATGAGCAAGTAGAAATATGTTTAAATTCGTTTACATCAAGAGCACAATAAAGAACATTCATTGCTTTAGCATTTAATTGAGCCATCTTCTTATCAACCTCATCCCATTCTTTCTCGGGTTTGCTTGATTCCTCACAATCTATAATTTTAGTGGGTGTGTGAGGATCGTTCACTATGATACTCCATATATCATAGTCGAGTGTTTGAATAAATATTTTCATTTGAGCCTTCCAATAGGTGTAATTAGACCCATTGAAAAGTGAAGGTCGGTTGGTGGATTGCCCCTCGGCTAGAGAAGTGCCGACATGAGTTGCCATAGATCTTTTGCTCTTTGATTGTTTAGATGAAAGAAGGGCTAGAGTACCGGGCTCTGATACCACTTGTTGCCCAGCTATGCAACCCAAGAGGGGGGGGGGGTGAATTGGGTTTCTAAAAAATTTTAGGCTTAACTAATGACTTATGAGAAATGTTTGACAAAGCTGAATAGATAGAGTGAGTAGAATTAATTCAAAGCTAATAGCAAGAGCAAGAATGCAAGAAAATAATGAAGTGATAAAGAAGAGCAATTAGACACACACCAAACAAAAGAATTTATAGTGGTTCGGTGCCAACCTTGCACCTACATCTACTCCTCAAGCTCCTACTTGAGAATTTCAATCCACTAATCTTGTATTCAATCCGAATACAAACATCAAAAACTTCGACTCTAGCTATTCCAAGCTAGACCACTTATTTTTCGGGTACAAACCAACCCAATACACTCTGATTCCAGGTTCGGATCAACCTTTTCTTGTTTTGGAACCCCTCCAAAACAAAACCAATCACTCAAACTAAGTATAACAATTTACAGCATAATTAAGTACAAAGAAAGCTCCTTCAATGAGCAAATATAACTTTAAATACACTTTACTTAAGAGAAGAAGACCCTTTTTGGATTTTCTCAAGATGGATGGAGACTTGAATGTGCACTTGAGGAGTTGGTGAGCTTGGATTGAAGGCTTCTTGAAAGCTTTGAATGAGCTCTTGCTTAGGACTGAAAAGTTGGCTTGAAATCTCTTTTTCAAAATCTCTCTACTTGGATGCTCTCTTGATTTCCACCTTTTTGTTCCTTTTTATAGCTTTAAGAGATAGAGGAAATCATTTTAGACTGAAAAAGAGCCGTTAGACTGTATTAAATGAGCATTAAAAATATTTAAAATGGGTTAAAAACTAGCCGTTGTGGAAGAATCCCGTCACAGATATCGACTCATGAGTCGACTCATGCCTGGGGGTCGACTCATGGGTCGACCTCCGTGGAAAATCGTCACAGAAGTGAACGGGATCCATGGTTCTGTAAAACTGGCAAAAAGACCCGCAGAGGTCGACTCATGAGTCGACTCATACCTGGAGGTCGACTCATGGGTCGACTCACAGGTTTTATCAAGTCTGTGTCGGCCAGAAAAATCAGCGTGCCAGTCACCTCATGTGCTATGAGTCGACTCATGGGTCGACTCATGATTTTCAATCATGTATATCTTTCAAAATACAAGTCCAAAATCAATAAAATTTTCACCATTGGATCACAAATCTTTTGTTCTATCATTTGATACTATCAAATCAGGGTTTTGATAAAATTACAATTTTGCCCCTGATGAGCAATAAGTCCTTTTCAAGTGAGAAATATTGGTACCCCTTCAACTGCTTTGTAATCATCAAAATCAATCTAAGGAGCAACACTAGATCTAAGATCCTATTACATGATTATTACATAGCATTAAATCAGAAATTAAAATATATAAATATAGCATGAACTACATGTTGATCATATCAACATGTTTCTATACTACATCTAATGTATGTATTAAATAATAGATCAGATCTATTACCTTGCAAGTTAGACGTTCTAACCTTATTGATCTGGGCTTGAGGATGATGTTGCAAGCCGCACATGCATCCGGTCTCTAGGAGTCATCCACACGAGCCCACGAATCTCGATCAGAAGTCCTGCTTCAGAAAATCAGCACAGTATGCTAGTACTGCGCTGATCCTTCTTTGATGGTTGATCAGGTGCCTCCTTCTTCTTGATTTGGACTCTTCCAAAAATGGAAAGTAGAAGGAGGAGTTTCAGATCTGAGATACTCTCAGGAAACTCAAGATGGAGGGAGGAAAGATATGAAAACAAAAACCCTAGAAGAAGACCCTCTTCTTCTTCACGTTTTTCTCTCTAGACACCCAAATTTGCATCTTTTATATCTCCACGACCTAAAGGTATTACTCTCTGATTTTTGGATGGAACAAAGGACTCTCAAATATCTGACTTATCTTAAAATTTTATGAGGAAATTCATCTTATATAGAGAGATATGATAGAGTCCTTGTCTAGGTCAAACACCTAGTCAAGGCTTATCCAAACATGGCAAGTTAAGGGATGCCCAACTCTTGAGCACCTCCTTCATATTTCATGCATAGATCACCAGAAAAGGGTGCACAATGTATACCCTAAAAGCCATAAAAATTTCAAAAAAAATTTGGATAAATTCGGTGCAAAATTGAAAGAGTTTTGGATTTCTAAAACTCTATCTCATGGAATTCGAAATCCAAACTTATTCCTTTTAGATTTGATCCAAACTACCTTCCATGTAAGAAAAAAGAGAGGAGACCTTTTGTGAACGTGGGAGAGATCTGAGAGAGGGCTTTTGTCGCACAAAATAAGTGGAGATTGGCGTTGAATAAGAGAGAGGGCGTGGAGAAGGATTATGTGGCGCAAGGTGGAATCCTAGTCCTACTAGGATTCTGTCTTATGACTTGTTTTAATTTGGTTTCCCAAACCAAATTAAATCAAAATTAAATCAACCCAATTAAAATAGGTCTTAACCCAATTAAGAATCTAATTTAATCAGATTAAATTAGATTTAAATCTGATTTAATTTTCTAATCAAATTAGAAATTAGATTGATCCAAGTCCTAGTTGAACTAGGACTAGTTTTTCCTTGCACTTGGCTTATCCAATAAACCAATTGGACTTGATCCAATAAAGCCCAAACTAAATCTAATTAAATCATATTTAATTAGACTTAATCTCAATCCATTGGCTTAATCAAATTAAGCCAATCAGCAATCGAATTACTAATCGATCCTCCTGCAACACTTGCACTGGGTTAAATGTCAATCGTATTGATCATTTAACCCTAGAATGATTCTTAATCGTTGATCAACCATCCGATCGGATCATGAACTCTAATGTGTGTGACCTCATAGGTCCGAACCTAAGCCGGTAGCATAGGAATAAATTTCTATACCAATCGAAGTGACCATCTAGCAATGGTACCCGACGACCGGATAGGTCGAATGTGTAGAACAACATCCTTAGAACCCATGCGGATATAGTTTTCATATAATTCATCTCCTTAACCAAAATGATCATAGGACACCCCAGAGTTCAACTGTCAACTCTGATCAGGTTGTCCACATTATATTTCAAAATATCAAATCCATCTGATGGATTACCCTGGCCAAGGTTTTGCTAAATTGAAATACAGCGACTCATTCTTCTCCAACTCTTGGAGTGGTCAATTCCATCTCGATCACACTCTGACTTCACAAGTACTTGACTGTGCCCAGAAGCCTTCCATCCCTAAATTAGAAATTCAGTTAGTCCAGTACCAAAGTACAGTGAGTTGCTTGCAAGTCACTGAGGCGATCTCAAGTCTAAGGGACACTTATACCTATATCCCATCAGAGACATTCTCGACAGCAGAATGCTCTGGAGTTGGTCACGTTCAATGATGATGTACCCTTACATCTCACCTGTATGCCATACCAGTGTCTCCACACTCCTTGGTTAAGAGGACAACCAACCCATATGGCCTACAGCGACCTATGCTCGATAGAAGCTATCGTCCTTATTAACAGCTTATCATTTGATCGTGAACAGTTTTAAGGACTAATCGATAAATCCTCACTTTATCAAACTTAAATAGTCCTAAGGACTTCATCATAACAACGGAGTTCATTAGAAGATGAAAGCTTATGATGAAGATGCCAAATATATTTTATTTATTAACAAATCAATTACAATACTTGGTTACTCAACCGTCAATAGCTTGACGATTGGCTTTTTGGGACACATTTTCCAACAACTCCCACTTGTCCTAAAGCCACTCGGCACAGTATCTAATACCCATCTTCAACTTGTGGTTGTCGAACTCCTTTATCGCCAGGGCTTTAGTGAAGAGGTCGGCTAGGTTCTCCTTTCCGTCGATCTTCTGAAGGTTGACGTCATCTCGATCCACGATCTCTCAGACCAAGTGGAAGCGATGCAAGATATGCTTCGTTTGCTGATGTGCTTTGGGTTCCTTCACCTGAGCTATCGTACCAGTGCTGTCGCAGTAGAGCAGGACTGGACCATCGAGGGAGGGTGCTACTCCGAGCTCGTTGATGAATTTCCTCAGCCACACAGCTTCCTTCGCGGCATCCGATGCTGCGATGTACTCCGCTTCACAAACAGAGTCTGCCACAGTATGCTGCTTGGAACTCTTCCAGTAGATGGCTCCACCATTTAGAGTAAAGATATAACCCGACACACTCCTACTGTCATCATGGTCAGATTGGAAGCTGGAGTCTGTGAACCCCACAAGTTTCAGATCTGACTCGCCATAAACCAACCATTGGTCCTTAGTATTTCTCAAATACTTAAGGATGGCTTTAACCACTTTTCAGTGGTTTTCTCCAGGATCAGATTGGTATCTACTCACTACTCCTAGTGAGTATGCCACATCTGATCTTGTACATGTCATGGCGTACATGATAGATCCCACGGCTGAAGCATATGGGACTCTACTCATACGCTCTCTCTCTTCAGGAGTTGTCAGACAATCCTTCTTAGAGAGAGAAATTTCTTGGCCTATCGGTAGATAGCCCTTCTTGGAATTCTCCATGCTGAACCTTTTCAGCACAGTGTCTATGTACATGGACTGGGATAACCCAAGCATCCTTTTAGATCTATCCCTATAGATCTTCATCCCTAGGATGTAGGATGCTTCACCCAAGTCCTTCATGGAGAACTATGATGACAACCAAACTTTTATTCTCTGTAGTGCGGGGATGTCATTCCCGATTAAGAGAATGTCATCCACGTACAAGATAAGGAATACCACAACTGGACCATTTGCCCATTTATAGATGCAGGGCTCTTCTCCATTCTTAATGAAGCCATACGTTTTGATCACCTTATCAAAATGCATGTTCCAACTCCGAGAAGCTTGCTTCAATCCATAAATGGATCTCTGAAGCTTGCACACCTTGGACCCATCTGTGGATGTAAACCCCTCAGGTTGTATCATATACACCTCTTCGGTCAGCTCTCCATTCAGGAAAGCTGTCTTTACATCCATCTGCCAGATCTCATAATCTAGATGGGCAGCTATTGCAAGCATTATCCGAATAGATTTGAGCATTGCCACAGGGAAAAATATCTCGTCATAGTCAATACCATAACGTTGACGATACCCCTTGGCTACCAGACGGGCTTTATAGGTCTCCACCTTTCCGTCTGCGCCCCTCTTCCTTTTGAAGACCCATTTACACCCAATGGGTTTAACCCCTTCAGGTGGGTCAACCAATGTCCATACATCGTTGACCTTCATGGACTCTATTTCGAATTTCATGGCTTCAAGCCATTTCTCGGAATCAGGTCTCTGCATTGCATCCATATAAGTGATCAGATCCTCATTATTCTCATCAAGTTCGATGGGATCTCCATCCCGGACCAAGAAACCGTAGTATCTATCCTGCTGACGCGGTACTCTACCGGATCGCCTTAATGGTGCAGGTATATTGGGCTCCGGATCTGATCTAATCATATCCGACTCAGGTTCAGCTATTGGTGTCGGTCCTTCTACCTGTTGAACTTCATCAAGTTCAACTTTAGAGGCAACGGTTCCTTCATCAAGGAACTCCTTTTCTAAAAAGATTGCCTTAAGGCTGACGAACACCTTTTGTTCATCAGCATGGTAGAAACAATATCCTTTTGTCTCTTTGGGGTACCCTATGAATGAGCATTTGTCAGACCTAGATCCAAGTTTGTCTGTGACTAATCGTTTGACATAGGCCAGGCACCCCCAGACCCTAAGGTGTGAAAGTGCTGGCTTACGTCCCATCCATATCTCATATGGAGTCTTAATTACAGACTTACTTGGAATCCTATTTAACAGATAACAGGCCGATTCGAGTGCATATCCCCAGAAGGATATCGACAAGCTAGCAAAACCCATCATGGATCGAACCATGTCTAACAGAGTCCGATTCCTCCTTTCAGACACACCATTATGCTGTGGTGTTTCTGGAGGAGTCCATTGGGAGAGAATCCCATTCTCTCATAGATATGTGAGAAACTCACTAGAAAGGTATTCTTCTCCTCGATCAGATCAAAGAGTTTTAATACTCTTCCCAGTTTATTTTTCTACTTCACTTCAGAATCGTTTGAACATTTCAAATGAATCCGACTTATGTTTCATTAGATAGACATATCCATATCTGGATAGGTCATCCATGAAAGTTATGAAGTAGAAATATCTATCTCTAGCACTTGTGCTCATGGGCCTGCATACATCAGTATGTATTAGGCCCAAGAGTTTAGTAGCTCTCTCACCTTTTCTCACCTTTTCCAGTAAAAGGTGACTTGGTCATTTTACCAAGAAGACAGGACTCACAGGTTGGAAGTGATTCACAATCACTGACTTCGAGGATTTCCTCTTGAGTCAACCTGTTTATTCTGTTCTTGTTTATATGACCTAGCCTACAGTGCCAAAAGTAGATATCTGACACACTATCTAATCTAGGGTGCTTGCCAGTAGAATAGACTCTTATCAGGCTTGATCTTTTTGGTCTGGCTCTGCACAGATGTCCCAGCTTGAACTTGCACCTTCTTGACTTTCTTCTTCTTATTCTTCTTTCCTTTCTCAAAAGGGTCGAGAACCAGAAGATGAACCTCCCACTAAGTTCACCGACACCTTGTGAAGTTAGTGATCCTTCTCAAAGTTCTGAAGCAACCCCAGTAACCCGTGGTAGTTCTCTTCAGGCTGTGTCATTCTATAATGAGTGAAAAATGGGAGATAAAACTTGGGCAACGAGTTCAGTATTGCATCTTTCCCAAGCTGCTCATGCAAGGGAAAGTCGAGCTTGCTCAATCGTTCCATCAGCTCGATCATGTACAATACATGATCAGTGATAGAGGCACCATCCTGCATTTTGACGTTGAAGATGGCACAACTAGTCTTGTGCCTCTCTACGTCATCGGGTGTGCCAAAGGCATCCTCCAACACTTGAAGCATGTCCTTTGGCTGAGCTGTCTCGAATCTGCGACTGAACTCATCGCTCATGACAGCCAGCATGATATAGCGCACCGTGGTCCGTTCACTGAGCCACTTCTGGTAAGTGTCTCTGATTGTTCCACGTGCATTGGCAGCTGGCTCCTCAGGTGCAGGATCCATTATCATATATAGGATCCGTTCATGCTCCAAAACTATCTTCAACTTTCGATACCAGCTACCAAAGTTGGGTCCCACCAACTTATCATTGTCCAACAATGATCGGAGCATTAGGGAAGTGGCCATATTTGCACAAAGGAGAACCATAACCTAATTAGTAATTGATTCATTAAACCTAAAGATTTGGACTTTAATCAAAAGGTTTCTCCCACTATTTTATTCGAATTGGTAGCCTCTACCTCCAATTCGAGGAATTACCCTAATTCCTTAGTGGGTACTAGAATCCACTTAGACTGCATACAAGCCCAACTTTGGTTGGACAACCCATGTACATCTAAGGGTAGGTTCATAACCAATTATTTCTCTAAATAATTTCTAGTAATTTTAATTTTGCCCCAGAAACCTAATCAGTAGGCTTTGGCCTCCACTGTAAGGATCCAGTTAGGTCCAACCATTAACATGATCATACTTGGTGTATCTAACCAACGAATGATTAAGCCCAACTTTGGTTGGCTCACCTAACCACCATTAGAGAGATACTTCCAAGTCGTCATATGATGAGTGATAATTCCATTAGTCAACAAGCACCAGGCCTTTGGGTCTGCAATGATTATTGAGTTAATGGACTCATTATCAAACACCTTAATGGGAGGCTATGACTCAGTTATCTCCATAACTTTATCATTTTAAGGATCTAATAATTTTAGAGAATTTAAATAATATAGAGGATGAGGTCAGATGAACCAGCTTATCATGATCCTCCCACTGGCTTCACCAAGTCAGCTTAAGGGAGACCATTAAAAGGGCTGGTCTAGGAGCACCTAAATCAGTCACACTGATTTACCTAGCTGACATGGGTCAGCTCGAATAGTCAAGTGATCCGATCAAAATATAATTTTACCAAGAGGTCAGGTAAGTTCGATCAGTGGGAGGGTCTGCCAAAGCTTGCCTTAGACACCATCAAAAATGGTCAGGTAAGCGGGCTCCCAATTAAAAACCACCGGTCTGGTTTACCTTAGACACCAACTGGTTTAATTAGTTTCGATTAGATCAACCTAACAGTTCGTGCTAGACCGCTTAGCCAAGAATCAAGTCCATTTGGTTCTCGTTAAAGACATGGACTTGACCAACTACAACTATTGTAATTGATCTAGAGAATCGTTGACCTAATCTAAGACAATAATTGATTAGATTTAGTCAATTCTCTAATTAAGTCCATCTTCAATCTAACCATAGGTCTAACCCAATTAATGGACCTAATTCTCACTAACCCATTAACCCAATGTGTTATGGTTTGTGTCTTAGGTTCTTCAATTCACAATCCTAGAACCTATTCAAACAACTTCTTAATTGTTAATTAAGTTTTGGGCTGAGGGTTGGGTTTGGCTTTTCAAAAAATAATTTTCATATTTGTAAAATAATTTTACAATATGATTCTACCAACCATATTGCATGTTTGATTCATAATCAAGATGCAAGTGAAATAAACATGAAACTACTTTAGATCTAATCTAAACAGGTTCATGTAATTGAAACAATTTCAACTTTAAACAATTTCTTTGCACAAAAATTATTAACAAAGAGATTTTATTTTAGATTTAAATATCTTTTAAATCTAATAAATTATAAATTTAATCTAAATCATATCTAACAAATTTATGATTAAAGATAGATCTACACAAACTAGGACAACATTTGCACTGTAAGGGGTAAACCTTACAGCAGGACAACCTTGCAGTTTGTGATTGATCTAAAATTTTAATTTTAGATTTAATAATCAGATTATAAATTAGATCTAATCTAAAAAATAATCTAAGCATGTATAAATAATCATGTAATAAAGAACCTAGGCTCTGATACCAATTGTAGGAACCATATCTAGGGTTTTAGGGTTAGATCTTGAAACTTTTTCAAGATCATACAGCGGAAGACTAAAATAAATCAAAATTTATTTTCTAAAATCAGAAAATCCCTAGATCTAAGATTCTATTACATGATTATTACATAGTATTAAATCAAAAATTAAAATATATAAATATAGCATGAACTACATGTTGATCATATCAACATGTTTTTATACTACATCTAATGTATGTATTAAATAATAGATCAGATCTATTACCTTGCAAGTTAGACATTCTAACCTTGTTGATCTGGGCTTGAGGATGATGTTGCAAGCCACACACGCATCCGGCCTCTAGGAGTCGTCCACACGAGCCCATGAATCTCGATCAGAAGTCCTGCTTCAGAAAATCAGCACAGTATGCTAGTACTGCGCTGATCCTTCTTTGATGGTTGATCAGGTGCCTCCTTCTTCTTGATTTGGACTCTTCCAAAGATGAAAAGTAGAAGGAGGAGTTTCAGATCTGAGACACTCTCAGAAAACTCAAGATGGAGGGAGGAAAGATATGAAAACAAAAACCCTAGAAGAAGACCCTCTTCTTCTTCACATTTTTTTCTCTAGACACCCAAACTTGCATCTTTTATATGTCCACAACCCAAAGGTATTACTCTTTGATTTTTTGATGGCACAATGGTCTCTCAAATCTCTAACTTGTCCTAAAATTTCATGAAGAAACTCATCTTATATAGAGAGATATGATAGAGTCCTTGTCTAGGTCAAACACCTAGTCAAGGCTTATCCAAACATGGCAAGTTAAGGGACGCCCAACTCTTGAGCACCTCCTTCATATTTCATGCATGGATCACCAGAAAAGGGTGCACAATGTATACCCTAAAATCCATGAAAATTCTAAAAAAAATTTGGATAAATTCGATGCAAAATTGAAAGAGTTTTGGATTTCTAAAACTCTATCTCATGGAATTCGAAATCCAAACTTATTCCTTTTAGATTTGATCCAAACCACCTTCCATGTAAGAAAAAAGAGAGGAGACCTTTTGTGAACGTGGGAGAGATCTGGGAGAGGGCTTTTGTCACATAAAATAAGTAGAGATTGGCGTTGAATAAGAGAGAGGGCATGGAGAAGGATTATGTGGCGCAAGGTGGAATCCTAGTCCTACTAGGATTCTGTCTTATGACTTGTTTTAATTTGGTTTTCCAAACCAAATCAAATCAAAATTAGATCAACCCAATTAAAATAGGTCTTAACCCAATTAAGAATCTAATTTAATCAGATTAAATTATATTTAAATCTAATTTAATTTTTTAATCAAATTAGAAATTAGATTGATCCAAGTCCTAGTTGAACTAGGACTAGTTTTTCCTTGCACTTGGCTTATCCAATAAATCAATTGGACTTGATCCAATCAAGCCCAAACTAAATTTAATTAAATCATATTTAATTAGACTTAATCTCAGCCCATTGGTTTAATCAAATTAAGCCAATCAGTAATCGAATTGCTAATCGATCCTCCTGCAACACTTGCACTAGATTAAATGTCAATCGTATTGATCATTTAACCCTAGAATGATTCTTAATCGTTGATCAACCATCTGATCGGATCATGAACTCTAATGTGTGTGACCTCATAGGTCCGAACCTAAGCCTGTAGCATAGGAATAAATTCCTATACCAATCGAAGTGACCATCTAGCAATGGTACCCGACGATCGGATAGGTCGAATGTGTAGAACAACATCCTTAGAACCCATGCGGATATAGTTTTCATATAATTTATCTCCTTGATCAAAATGATCATAGGACACCCCAGAGTTCAACTGTCAACTCTGATCAGGTTGACCACATTGTATTTCAAAATATCAAATCCATCTGATGGATTACCCTGGCCAAGGTTTTGCTAAATTGAAATACAGCGACTCATTCTTCTCCAACTCTTGGAGTGGTCAATTCCATCTCGATCACACTCTGACTTCGCAAGTACTTGACTGTGCCCGGAAGCCTTCCGTCCCTAAATTAGAAATTCAGTTAGTCCAGTCCCAAAGCACAGTGAGTTGCTTGCAAGTCACTGAGGCGATCTCAAGTCTAAGGGACACTTATACCTATATCCCATCAGAGACATTCTCGACAGCAGAATGCTCTGGAGTTGGTCACGTTCAATGATGATGTACCCTTACATCTCACCTGTATGCCATACCAATGTCTCCACACTCCTTGGTTAAGAGGACAACCAACCCATATGGCCTACAGCGACCTATGCTCAATAGAAGCGGTCGTCCTTATTAACAGCTTATCATTTGGTCGTGAACAGTTTTAAGGACTAATCGATAAATCCTCTCTTTATCGAACTTAAATAGTCCTAAGGACTTCATCATAACAACGAAGTTCATTAGAAGATGAAAGCTTATGATGAAGATGCCAAATATATTTTATTTATTAACAAATCAATTACAATACTTGGTTGCTCAACCGTCAACAGCTTGACGATTGGCTTTTTGGGATACATTTCCCAACAACTCCCACTTGTCCTAAAGCCACTCGGCACAGTATCTATGAAGCAAAAATTTAGGGCAGGGGCAAAATGGTAATTTTAAAACCTTTTCAAAATTACTATTTTACAGCGAAATTATTAATTAATCTCATTAATTAATACTAATTAACCCTACACTAGGATCTAAATATGATACAACAGCATGCATTTAAATTTGAAATTCAAATTTGAATCAGTAAACGTTTTACAGTACTGTGTTCAGAACACATCACCTTTTGCGGGTAGTCGATCACCGCAATCTGATCACCATCGGAGGGCTCTGATCATCACGTCACAGCCACCCAACTGTCTGGCCTCTGCAGATCGTCCACACGAAGCTCCCGTCTGATCAGCTCCTCACGAATGCTAGTTCGTGATTTCACCCTTTTGATGGCAGATATTGATCGAACTCCTTCGATCGATGTGTGCCGACTTCTCGAATACTCCGGATCGTCTGCACAGTTACTTGAGAGGCTGATGGATCTCTCTCTAAAATTTGGTGGACTCACGACACTCGTGGCACACCAATCTCACTTCCCGAACCCTAGGTAGAAACCCTAGGGTACACACCAAAAACCCTGCACCCAATTTTCTCTCTTTTCTTTCTTTTTCTCTCGAAAGGTTTTGGACCTTCACCTTGTGCAGAAGCCTTCCTCATGCCCCAAAGTTTCTCTCCTAATTTTTCTACACACGTCCCACCTTTTTCCTCTTTTTAAAACAACGTCGAACGTGTCTTATCCGCGTGAGAGGATAAAGATAAGAGGTTACACATTTGAATTCAAATCAAATTTGAATTCAAATGAAAACCAACTTATCCCTATCCTTTTGGGTGTGAGAAGAGAAGGGGCGTGGCTCTTTATGCGTGGAAAAGTTTCACGAGAAACCTTTTCTCGTGTAAGTAATGTGGCGCACAAAATGGATAAGGATGAAAGGGCAAGTGATAAGTTATCCATTCAAATTCAAACATGCTTTGAATTTGAATGGCTAACTAATTAATTTATCCATCCATATGGTGCACAAATGAGGACGTGGGGAAGGGTTTTACGTTAGAAAAATTTCACGAGAAGTTTCTTCTCGTGAATTCAAATGGGTGCAAGGAAGTTGGGTGATGCAGGGAATTTAAAACAAGGTGGTTTGATTCAAATTGAGCCAACCTAGTTTAAAATAGGTTGAGCACAATTAGACCAAATTAAACCTAACATAATTAGGCTTAATTAGGCTTAATAAAATCCTAATCAAATCAGGAATTAACTAAACCTAACCCCTGATCAAATCAGGGACTAAACCACCTTAGCGATTAGGTCAACATTTAACCTAATCGGGTCAATCCAAACTGAATCCAATTCAATTGGACTTGATCCAAAAATAATTACTCAATCAAATTGAGTTAATTAGTGATTAAATTACTAATTAAACCTCTCATAAATGTTGAGTCCAAATTCGATGGGCAATCAGGCATCAGAGACCATCGATATGAAACCCTGATCAAAGAGTTCAAATTTCAAATTCAAAATTCGAAATTCAAAATTTTGACCCCGGTACCCAAAATGTGTGGAACTCATGATTAGAGAATCCTAATTTTCAATCATAGAGTTCCAGATAGATAAGACTCATAATCAGCCATCAGATCAGAAAGGAACCTCTAATGTGTGTGACCCCGCAGGTTCGAACCTAAGCCGGTAGCACAGGAACCAATTTCTGTACTAATCGAAGTGACCATCTAGCAATGGTACCCGACGACCGGATAGGTCGAATAATCGCAATCGCAACATTCAGAACCTACGTGAATATGGTTACCGTATAATTCATCCCTTTTGACCCCTGTGTTTAGGATGACTCAGAGTTAAACTGTCAACCCTGATCATATCATCCGAATCGTGCTCAACTCAATTAGTCCTGTGACTCCTCACTAGGACTACCCTGGCCAAGGTTTTGCTAAATTGAAACACGACTGTACACAGCTCCTAAACTGAAGTGGTCAATCCCATCTTGACACACGCACCGACAAGTCAAGTACTTGACTACACCCAGCAACCTTCCGTCACTGAATTAGAAATTCAGGTAGTCCAGTGCCTAAGTGCAGTGAGTTGCTTGCAAGTCACCGTGGCGGTCTCAGGTCGGAGGGATATTTATACCCATATCCCATCGGAGCAAATCTTGACAGCAGAAATAGCTCCGGAGTTGGTCACGTTCAGTGCAGATGTACCATTACATCTCACCTGTATGCCATACCAGTGTCTCCACACTCTTTGGTTATGAGGACAACCAACCCATATGGCACACAACGACCTATGCTCGATAAATGTTGTCGTCCTTGGTAACAACGTATCATTTGGTCGCGAACATGTTTAAGGACTAAGCGACAAATCCTCCTTTGTCGAGTCTAAATAGTCCTAAGGACTTCACCACAACATAGGAGTTCATTAGAAGATGAAACATTTGTGATGAAAAAATACCAAAATAACTTTTATTTATTTATAATTCATGTACTAATACAAAAGGAGCACAACCGTCAACAGACTGATGATTGGCTTTGGGATACTATTCCCAACAATCTCCCACTTGGCCTAAAACCTATCGGTGCAGTATCTAATACCCATCTTCGACTTGTAGTCGTTGAACTCCTTCACCGCAATGGCTTTAGTGAATGGGTCGGCCAGGTTCTCCTTCCCATCGATCTTCTGAAGGTCGACGTCACCTCGATCCACGATCTCCCGGATGAGATGGTAGCGGCGCAGAATATGCTTCGTCCGCTGGTGTGCCTTTGGTTCCTTCGCCTGAGCAATGGCTCCAGAGCTGTCGCAGTAGAGCAGAACTGGACCAACAAGGGAGGGTGCTACTCCGAGCTCGGTGATGAATTTTCTCAGCCACACCGCTTCTTTGGCAGCATCTGATACAGCAATATACTCCACTCGCATACTGAATCAGCCACAGTGTGCTGCTTGGAACTCTTCCAGCAGACAGCCCCACCATTAAGGGTAAAAATAAATCCTGACACACTCTTGCTATCATCTCGATCAGACTGGAAACTAGAGTCTGTAAATCCTATAAGTCTCAAGTCTGATTCACCATATATAAGCCACTGGTCCTTAGTATTTCTCAAATACTTCAGGATGGTTTTAACAACCTTCCAGTGATTCTCTCCTGGATCAGATTGGTATCTACTCACTACCCCTAGTGAGTATGCCACATCTGGTCGTGTACATGTCATGGCGTACATGATAGATCCCACTGTCGAAGCATATGGAATCCTACCCATACGCTCTCTCTCTTGAGGTGTTGTCGGACAATCCCTCTTCGAGAGAGAAATTCCATGGCCTATCGGTAGATAGCCTTTTTTGGAATTTTCCATGCTGAACCTTTTCAGCATAGTATCAATGTACGTGGACTGGGATAAGCCAAGCAACTTTTTGGATCTATCCCTATAGATCCTCATCCCTATGATGTAGGAAGCTTCTCCAAAATCCTTCATGGAGAACTGTGACGATAGCCAAATCTTTATTCCCTGTAATGCAGGGACATCATTCCCGATTAAGAGAATGTCATCCACATACAATACAAGAAATACTACTGCTGGACCATTAGCCCACTTATAAATGCAGGGTTCTTCTCCATTCTTAACGAAGCCATACATTTTGATCGTCCTATCAAAACGTATGTTCCAACTCCGAGAAGCCTGCTTAAGTCCATAAATGGACCTCTGTAGCTTGCACACCTTAGACTCATCTGTGGATGTGAACCCTTCAGGTTGTATCATATACACCTCTTCGTCCAGCTCTCCGTTTAGGAAAGCTGTCTTCACATCCATCTACCAGATTTCATAGTCCAGATGGGCAGCTATCGCAAGCATAATCCGAATGGATTTGAGCATTGCCACAGGAGAAAATATCTCGTCATAGTCTATACCATAACGTTGACGATATCCCTTGGCAACCAGACGGGCTTTATAGGTCTCCACCTTTCCGTCTGCGCCCCTCTTCCTTTTGAAGACCCACTTACACCCTATGGGTTTTACTCCTTCGGGTGGGTCAACCAATGTCCACACATCGTTGACCTTCATGGACTCCATTTCGGATTTCATGGCCTCTAGCCATTTCTCAGAGTCAGGTCTCTACATTGCATCCATGTAGGTGATCGGATCCTCATCGTTTTCATCAAGTTCGATAGGATCACCATCCCGGACCAAGAAACCATAGTATCTGTCCGGTTGATGTGGTACTCTACCAGACCGCCTTAAGGGTGCATAATCAATGGGCTCCGGATCTGATCTAATCAAATTCGGTTCAGGTTCAGTAACATGTGTCAGTTTTTCCACCTGTCGAACTTCGTCAAGTTCGACTTTAGAGGCAACAGTTCCTTCACTAAGGAACTCCTTTTCTAAAAAGATTGCCTTAAGGCTGACAAACACCTTTTGCTCATCAGCAAGGTAGAAATAATACCCTTTGGTCTCTTTTGGGTACCCTATAAAATTACACTTGTCAGACCTAGGTCCAAGCTTGTCTGTAATTAAACATTTAACATAAGCCGGACACCCCCAAACCCTAAGGTGCGAGAGTACTGGCTTACGTCCTATCCATATCTCATATGGCATTTTGGCTACAGACTTACTCGGAACTCTATTTAGAAGGTAACAAGCCGATTCGAGCGCATATCCCCAGAGGGAGATCGGCAGACCAGCAAACCCCATCATGGATCGAACCATGTCTAACAGGGTCCGATTCCTCCTTTCAGACACACCATTATGCTGTGGTGTTCCAGGAGGAGTCCACTGAGAGAGAATCCCATTCTCCCCTAAATACGTCAGATACTCATTGAAAAGGTATTCACCTCCTCGATCAGATCGAAGAGTTTTATTACACTTCCCAGTTTGTTTTTCTACCTCATTTCGGAATAGTTTGAACATTTCAAATGATTCCGACTTATGCTTCATTAAATAGACATACCCATACCTAGATAGGTCGTCTGTGAAGGTTATGAAGTAGAAAAATCCACCTCTTGCACTTGAGCTCATGGGTCCACATACATCAGAATGTACCAGACCTAAGAGTTCACTGGCTCGCTCACCTTTTCCAGTAAAAGGTGACTTGGTCATCTTTCTAAGAAGACAGGACTCACAGGTTGGAAGTGATTCACAATCACTAACTTCAAGAATTCCTTCTTGAGCCAACCTGTTTATCCTGTTCTTATTGATATGACCTAGCCTACAGTGCCAAAGGTAGACTTCTGACACATTATCTATTCTAGAGCGTTTACCAAATTTTTGAACCACATTAACAGGCTGTGATAGTAAGTAAATTCCATTATTTAATTGTCCAACAAATATTGTAACACCATTCAAAATGATATTGCAAATATTTTCTTTTATTAAAAAATCATAACCGTACATGGCCAAAAGGCCTACAGAAATAATATTTAATAAAAAACTTGGACAATAGTGACATTCACTCAGAATTACATTACGAGAATTGATTACAAGACTCATGATTCCTAAAGCTAGAACTGGAACTTTGCTTCCATCTCCAATATTCAGGAACCTCTCGCCTTCATCAAATCTCCTACTGACCTGCAGACCCTGCATCGAATTACAAATATGATAAGGGCTTCCGGTATCCAATACCCAGGCAGTAGTATCACAAATCGAAAAGTTGCAAGGAGTTATCATATAATTACCTTGCTTCTTCTTTGGCCTGTTCGGGTCCAGGGAGGCAATGTATTGAGGACAGTTCCTCTTCCAATGCCCGTGCTTCTTGCAAAAGAAGCACTCCGCCTGGCTCTGGTCATGCTTGCGCTTCTTGGTCTGACCCCGTGCTACTGTCCCAGCATGAGATTGCACCTTCTTATTTTTCTTCTTCTTGTTCTTCTTCCCCTTCCCAAAGGGTTGACGACGAGAAGAAGACCCTCCCACTACATTCACCGACTCCTTATGGAGTTGGTGATCCTTCTCAAAGTTCTGCAGCAACCCCAACAATCCGTGGTAGTTTACTGCAGGCTTTGTCATTCGAAAATGAGTAAGGAATGGGAGGAAGGACTTGGGCAAGGAATTAAGGATCGCATCCTTACCGAGCTGCTCGTGCAGAGGAAAGCCCAATTTGCTTAGGTGCTCAATCATCTCGATCATATACAGTACATGATCAGTGACTGAGGCCCCATCCCTCATCCGAGCATTGAAAATAGCACAACTAGTTTTATGCCTTTCAACGTCGTCAGGCGTGCCAAAGGAGTCGTTCAATATTTGAAGCATCTCCTGTGGCTGGGCGTTCTCAAACCTTCGGCTGAACTCGTCATTCATTGCTGCCAGCATAATACATCGAACGGTGGTGCGGTCATTGAGCCACTTCAAGTAAGTGTCTCGGATCGCTTTACTAGCGTTCGGAGTTGGCTCCTCAGGTGCTGGATCCGTTACTACATAAAGAATCCGTTCATGCTCAAGGACGATTTTTAATTTTCGATACCAGCTATTGAAATTGGGTCCCATGAGCTTGTCATTATCTAATAATGACCGGAGCGACAGGGTAGTGGCCATAGCTGCTTAAAGGAAAACGAGACCTCTATTAGTACATAAATTAATACTAAAGACTTGGACTTTAGTCTAAAGTTTTTTCCAATATTTTTACGAACTGGTAGCCTCATCCTCCAATTCGAGAAATTACTTTAATTCCTTAATGGGTACTAGAATCCACACAGACTACACACGAGCCCAACTTTGGTTGGTCAACCCATGTGCATCTATGGGTAGGTTCTTAACCAGTTGTTTCTCTAAACAACTTCTAGTAATTTATTTTGCCCCAGAACCTAATCAGTAGGCTTTGGCCTCTACTGAAAAGATCTGGTTAGGTCCAACCATTAACATGACTTAATTTAGTGAATCGGACCAATAAATGATCAGGCCCGACTTTGGCCGGCCAACCTAACCACCATCAGAAAGACTCAATCAAATTATCATATTATGAATAATAATTCCATTAGCCAATGAGCACCAGGCCTTTGGGCCTCCAATGATCATTGAACTAATGGACTCATTATCATTCACTTAATGGGAGGCTATGACTTAGTTATCATTATAACTTAATCATTTTAGGGACCTAATAATTTTGAGGATTTTATTAAAGAATAGTAGAGAAGAAATCATCCAGTCAATTTCAATCCTCCCACTGACTTCACCAAGTCAGATTAAAAAGGATTTAATTAAAGCTGGCATTAGGAGCACCTAAATCAGTCATACTGATTTACCTAATGACATGGGTGAGCTCTAATCACCAAGTGATCTAATCAAAATCTAACTTACCAGATTGGCCAGGTAAGTGAGATCAGTGGTGGGGATTTGCCATTAACTCGTCAATGATCGAATCAATGCGAGTAGCTCCCGCTTAAGAACCACTGGTCAAAACTGCCGAACTTACCTTAGACACCAACCGGTTCATTAGTTTTAATTTTGATCAACTTAGTAAATAGAGCTCCACCGCGTAGCCATGAATTAAGTCCATCTTGGTCTAGTTAAAGACATGGACCCATTCAACTACAACTATTGAAGTTGAGTCTAGAGTATCCTTGACCTAATCTAATTCAACTTTTGATTAGATTTGACCAATTACTCCAATTCATCCATTTTTTAAACTAACCTTAGGTCTAACCCAATTATGGACCTAATTCATCTAACCCATTGACCCAAAAGTTTATGCAATTGTCTTAGGTCTTAATTCACAATTCTAGACCTACTAGACAACACTTAATTCTTTTAATTAAGTACTTGGGCTGATGGGTCAGGGTTTGGTATTTCGAAAATAATTTTAAATTTGAAAGATTTTATTTTCTGTTCACCAAATGTGTTAACTCATTTCACAAACGGGTCAGCACATTTCATAAACAGCAATTCTATTGCTCATTTATAACAGAAAATAACTCAAAATAAATCATAAATTTTCTTTTAGATCTAATCTAACACATTCATGATAAATTTCTTAATTAAGTCCTTTCGCTGCTTCATCGGTATGGGATATAATTGCATCGGCACCCCTACCGCCATAGGAGACCCCATCGAATGGGAAGAGAGGGCCTTTAAACCCTACTTTTCTCCTATGACCGGATGGCCATGGCAACCAACCCAATTAGATTACTTGCTACTTGGATCATGTATATCTAAATATACAAATTTCAAAATTTAAATTTTGAATTTCAAATTTCAAATTTCAAATTTTAAATTTCAAATTTGAGATTTCAACCAAATTTCAAATTCCGAATTTTCAATCTTTGAATTTTAAATTTTGAATTTCAAATTTCAAATTTCAAATTTCAAATTTCAAATTTGAGATTTCAACCAAATTTCAAATTTCAAATTTTGAATTTTGAATTTCAAATTTCAAATTTTGAATTTCAAATTTTAAATTTCAAATTTGAGATTTCAACCAAATTTCAAATTTCAAATTTTGAATTTCAAATTTGAAACTTCTAACAAATTTCAAATTTCAAATTTCAAATCTTTTTGAATTTCAAATTTTGAATTTTAAATTTAAACTTATAGATTACACCTTAATCTACGCATGCATATGTATATCATATTCTAGAACCTTGCTCTGATACCAATTGAAGCAAAAATTTAGTGCAGGGGCAAAATGGTAATTTTAAAACTTTTTTAAAATTACTATTTTACAGCGAAATTATTAATTAATCTCATTAATTAATACTAATTAACCCTACACTAAGATCTAAATATGATACAACAGCATGCATTTAAATTTGAAATTCAAATTTGAATCAGTAAACGTTTTACAGTACTGTGTTCAGAACACATCACCTTTTGCGGGTAGTCGATCACCGTAATCTGATCACCGTCGGAGGGCTCTGATCGTCACGTCGTAGCCACCCAACTATCTGACCTCTGCAGATCATCCACACGAAGCTCCCATCTGATCAGCTCCTCACGAATGCTAGTTCGTGATTTCACCCTTTTGATGGCAGATGTTGATCAAACTCCTTCGATCGATGTGTGTCGACTTCTCGGATGCTCCGGATCATTTGCACAGTTACTTGAGAGGCTGATGGATCTCTCTCTGAAATTTGGTGGACTCACGACACTCGTGGCACACCAATCTCACTTCCCGAACCCTAGGTAGAAACCCTAGGGTACACACCAAAAACCCTGCGCCCAATTTTCTCTCTTTTCTTTCTTTTTCTCTCGGAAGGTTTTGGACCTTCACCTTGCGCAGAAGCCTTCCTCATGCCCCAAAGTTTCTATCCTAATTTTTCTACATACGTCCCACCTTTTCCTCTTTTTAAAACAACGTCGAACGTGTCTTATCCGCGTGAGAGGATAAAGACAAGAGGTTACACATTTGAATTCAAATCAAATTTGAATTCAAACAAAACCAACTTATCCCTATCCTTTTGGGCATGAGAAGAGAAGGGGCATGGCTCTTTGTGCGTGGAAAAGTTTCACGAGAAACCTTTTCTCGTGTAAGTAATGTGGCGCACAAAATGGATAAGGATGAAAGGGCAAGTGATAAGTTATCCATTCAAATTCAAACATGCTTTGAATTTGAATGGCTAACTAATTAATTTATCCATCCATATGGCACACAAATGAGGATGTGGGGAAGGGTTTTACGTGAGAAAAATTTCATGAGAAGTTTCTTCTCGTGAATTCAAATGGGTGCAAGGAAGTTGGGTGACGCAGGGAATTTAAAACAAGGTGGTTTGATTCAAATTGAGCCAACCTAGTTTAAAATAGGTTGAGCACAATTAGACCAAATTAAACCCAACATAATTAGGCTTAATTAGGCTTAATAAAATCCTAATCAAATCAGGAATTAACTAAAACTAACCCCTGATCAAATCAGGGACTAAACCACCTTAGCGATTAGGTCAACATTTAACCTAATCGGGTCAATCCAAACTGAATCCAATTCAATTGGACTTGATCCAAAAATAATTACTCAATCAAATTGAGTTAATTAGTGATTAAATTACTAATTAAACCTCTCATAAATATTGAGTCCAAATTCGATGGGCAATCAGGCATCAGAGACCATCGATATGAAACCCTGATCAAAGAGTTCAAATTTCAAATTCAAAATTCGAAATTCAAAATTTTGACCCCAGTACCCAAAATGTGTGGAACTCATGATTAGAGAATCCTAATTCTTAATCATAGAGTTCCAGATAGATAAGACTCATAATCAGCCATCAGATCAGAAAGGAACCTCTAATGTGTGTGACCCCGCAGGTTCGAACCTAAGCCGGTAGCACAGGAACCAATTTCTGTACTAATCGAAGTGACCATCTAGCAATGGTACCCGACGACCGGATAGGTCGAATAATCGCAATCGCAACATTCAGAACCTACGTGAATATGGTTACCGTATAATTCATCCCTTTTGACCCCTGTGTTTAGGATGACTCAGAGTTAAACTGTCAACCCTGATCATATCATCCGAATCGTGCTCAACTCAATTAGTCCTGTGACTCCTCACTAGGACTACCCTGGCCAAGGTTTTGCTAAATTGAAACACGACTGTACACAGCTCCTAAACTGGAGTGGTCAATCCCATCTTGACACACGCACCGACAAGTCAAGTACTTGACTACACCCAGCAACCTTCCGTCACTGAATTAGAAATTCAGGTAGTCCAGTGCCTAAGTGCAGTGAGTTGCTTGCAAGTCACTGTGGCGGTCTCAGGTCGGAGGGACATTTATACCCATATCCCATCGGAGCAAATCTTGACAGCAGAAATAGCTCCGGAGTTGGTCACGTTCAGTGCAGATGTACCATTACATCTCACCTGTATGCCATACCAGTGTCTCCACACTCTTTGGTTATGAGGACAACCAACCCATATGGCACACAACGACCTATGCTCGATAAATGTTGTCGTCCTTGGTAACAACGTATCATTTGGTCGCGAACATGTTTAAGGACTAAGCGACAAATCCTCCTTTGTCGAGTCTAAATAGTCCTAAGGACTTCACCACAACACAGGAGTTCATTAGAAGATGAAACATTTGTGATGAAAAAATACCAAAATAACTTTTATTTATTTATAATTTATGTACTAATACAAAAGGAGCACAACCGTCAACAGGCTGATGATTGGCTTTGGGACACTATTCCCAACAATCTAATACCCATCTTCAACTTGTGGTTGTCAAACTCCTTTATCGCCAGGACTTTAGTGAAGAGGTCGGCTAGGTTCTCCTTTCCGTCGATCTTCTGAAGGTTGACGTCATCTCGATCCACGATCTCTCAGACCAAGTGGAAGCGGTGCAAGATATGCTTCGTTTGCTGATGTGCTTTGGGTTCCTTCACCTGAGCTATCGTACCAGTGCTGTCGCAGTAGAGCAGGACTGGACCATCGAGGGAGGGTGCTACTCCGAGCTCGTTGATGAATTTCCTCAGCCACACAGCTTCCTTCGCAGCATCCGATGCTGCGACGTACTCCACTTCACAAATAGAGTCTGCCACAGTATGCTGCTTGGAACTCTTCCAGTAGATGGCTCCACCATTTAGAGTAAAGATATAACCCGACACACTCCTGCTGTCATCATGGTCAGATTGGAAGCTAGAGTTTGTGAACCCCACAAGTTTCAGATCTGAATCATCATAAACCAACCATTGGTCCTTAGTATTTCTCAAATACTTAAAGATGGCTTTAACCACTTTCCAGTGATTTTCTCCAGGATCAGATTGGTATCTACTCACTACTCCTAGTGAGTATGCCACATCTGATCTTGTACATGTCATGGCGTACATGATAGATCCCACGGCTGAAGCATATGGGACTCTACTCATATGTTCTTTCTCTTCAGGAGTTGTCAGACAATCCTTCTTAGAGAGAGAAATTCCTTGGCCTATCGGTAGATAGCCCTTCTTGGAATTTTCCATGCTGAACCTTTTCAGCACAGTATCTATGTACATGGACTGGGATAACCCAAGCATCCTTTTAGATCTATCCCTATAGATCTTCATCCCTAGGATGTAGGATGCTTCACCCAAGTCCTTCATGGAGAACTGTGATGACAACCAAACTTTTATTCTCTGTAGTGCGGGGATGTCATTTCCAATTAAGAGAATGTCATCCACGTACAAGATAAGGAATACCACAACTGGACCATTTGCCCATTTATAGATGCAGGACTCTTCTCCATTCTTAATGAAGCCATACGTTTTGATCACCTTATCAAAACGCATGTTCCAACTCCGAGAAGCTTGCTTCAATCCATAAATGGATCTCTGAAGCTTGCACACCTTGGACTCATCTGTGGATGTAAACCCCTCAGGTTGTATCATATACACCTCTTCGGTCAGCTCTCCATTCAGAAAAGCTGTCTTTACATCCATCTGCCAGATCTCATAATCTAGATGGGCAGCTATTGCAAGCATTATCCGAATAGATTTGAGCATTGCCACAGGAAAAATGTCTCGTCATAGTCAATACCATAACGTTGATGATACCCCTTGGCTACCAGATGGGCTTTATAGGTCTCCACCATTCCGTCTGCGCCCCTCTTCCTTTTGAAGACCCATTTACACCCAATGGGTTTAACCCCTTCAGGTGGGTCAACCAATGTCCATACATCGTTGACCTTCATGGACTCCATTTCGAATTTCATGGCTTCAAGCCATTTCTCGGAATCAGGTCTCTGCATTGCATCCATATAAGTGATCAGATCCTCATTATTCTCATCAAGTTCGATGGGATCTCCGTCCTGGACCAAGAAACCGTAGTATCTATCCGGCTGACGCGGTACTCTATCGGATCGCCTTAATGGTGTAGGTATATTGGGCTCCGGATCTAATCTAATCATATCCGACTCAGGTTCAGCTATTGGTGTCGGTCCTTCTACCTGTTGAACTTCATCAAGTTCAACTTTAGAGGCAACGGTTCCTTCACCAAGGAACTCCTCTTTTAAAAAGATTGCCTTAAGGCTGATGAACACCTTTTGTTCATCAGCATGGTAGAAACAATATCCTTTTGTCTCTTTGGGGTACCCTATGAATGAGCATTTGTCAGACCTAGGTCCAAGTTTGTCTGTGACTAATCGTTTGACATAGGTCGGGCACCCCCAGACCCTAAGGTGTGAAAGTGCTGGCTTACGTCCCATCCATATCTCATATGGAGTCTTAATTACAGACTTACTTGGAATCCTATTTAACAGATAACAGGCCGATTCGAGTGCATATCCCCAGAAAGATATCGGCAAGCTAGCAAAATCCATCATGGATCGAACCATGTCTAACAGAGTCCGATTCCTCCTTTCAGACACACCATTATGCTGTGGTGTTTCTGGAGGAGTCCATTGGGAGAGAATCCCATTCTCTCTTAGATATGTGAGAAACTCACTAGAAAGGTATTCTCCTCCTCGATCAGATCAAAGAGTTTTAATACTCTTCCCAGTTTATTTTTCTACTTCACTTCAGAATCGTTTGAACATTTCAAATGAATCCGACTTATGTTTCATTAGATAGACATATCCATATCTGGATAGGTCATCCATGAAAGTTATGAAGTAGAAATATCCATCTCTAGCACTTGTGCTCATGGGCCTGCATACATCAGTATGTATTAGGCCCAAGAGTTTAGTAGCTCTCTCACCTTTTCCAGTAAAAGGTGACTTGGTCATTTTACCAAGAAGACAGGACTCACAGGTCGGAAGTGATTCACAATCACTGACTTCGAGGATTCCCTCTTGAGTCAACCTGTTTATTCTGTTCTTATTTATATGACCTAGCCTACAGTGCTAAAAGTAGATATCTGACACACTATCTAATCTAGGGTGCTTGCCAGTAGAATAGACTCTTATCAGGCTTGATCTTTTTGGTCTGGCTCTGCACAGATGTCCCAGCTTGAACTTGCACCTTCTTGACTTTCTTCTTCTTATTCTTCTTCCCTTTCTCAAAAGGGTCGAGAACCAGAAGACGAACCTCCCACTAAGTTTACCGACTCCTTGTGAAGTTAGTGATCCTTCTCAAAGTTCTGAAGCAACCCCAGTAACCCGTGGTAGTTCTCTTCTGGCTTTGTCATTCTATAATGAGTGAGAAATGGGAGATAAGACTTGGGCAACGAGTTCAGTATTGCATCTTTCCCAAGCTGCTCATGCAAGGGAAAGCCGAGCTTGCTCAATCGTTCCATCAGCTCGATCATGTATAATACATGATCAGTGATAGAGGCACCATCCCGCATTTTGACATTGAAGATGGCACAACTAGTCTTGTGCCTCTCTACGTCATCGGGTGTGCCAAAGGCATCCTCCAACACTTGAAGCATGTCCTTTGGCTGAGCTGTCTCAAATCTGCGACTGAACTCATCGCTCATGACAGCAAGCATGATACAGCGCACCGTGGTCCATTCACTGAGCCACTTCTGGTAAGTGTCTCTGATTGTTCCACGTGCATTGGCAGCTGGCTCCTCAGGTGCAGGATCCATTATCATATATAGGATCCGTTCATGCTCCAGGACTATCTTCAACTTTCGGTACCAGCTATCGAAATCGAGTCCCACCAACTTATCATTGTCCAACAATGATCGGAGCGTTAGGGAAGTAGACATATTTGCACAAAGGAGAACCATAACCTAATTAGTAATTGATTCATTAAACCTAAAGATTTGGACTTTAATCAAAAGGTTTCTCCCACTATTTTATTCGAATTGGTAGCCTCTACCTCCAATTCGAGGAATTACCCTAATTCCTTAGTGGGTACTAGAATCCACTTAGACTGCACACAAGCCCAACTTTGGTTGGCCAACCCATGTACATCTAAGGGTAGGTTCATAACCAATTATTTCTCTAAACAATTTCTAGTAATTTTAATTTTGCCCTAGAAACCTAATCAGTAGGCTTTGGCCTCCACTGTAAGGATCCAGTTAGGTCCAACCATTAACATGATCATACTTGGTGTATCTAACCAACGAATGATTAAGCCCAACTTTGGTTAGCTCACCTAACCACCATTAGAGAGACACTTCCAAGTCGTCATATGATGAATGATAATTCTATTAGTCAACAAGCACCAGGCCTTTGGGTCTGCAATGATTATTGAGTTAATGGACTCATTATCAAACACCTTAATGGGAGGCTATGACTCAGTTATCTCCATAACTTTATCATTTTAAGGATCTAATAATTTTAGAGGATTTAAATAATATAGAGGATGAGATCAGATGAACCAGCTTATCATGATCCTCCCACTGGCTTCACCAAGTCAGCTTAAGGGAGACCATTAAAAGGGCTGGTCTAGGAGCACCTAAATCAGTCACACTGATTTACCTAGCTGACATGGGTCAGCTCGAATAGTCAAGTGATCCGATCAAAACATAATTTCATCAAGAGGCCAGGTAAGTTCGATCAGTGGGAGGGTCTGCCAAAGCTTGCCTTAGACACCATCAAAAATGGTCAGGTAAGCGGGCTCCCAATTAAAAACCACCGGTCTGATTTACCTTAGACACCAACTGGTTTAATTAGTTTCGATTAGATCAACCTAACAGTTCGTGCTAGACCGCTTAGCCAAGAATCAAGTCCATTTGGTTCTCGTTAAAGACATGGACTTGACCAACTACAACTATTGTAATTGATCTAGAGAATCCTTGACCTAATCTAAGACAACAATTGATTAGATTTAGTCAATTCTCTAACTAAGTCCATCTTCAATCTAACCATAGGTCTAACCCAATTAATGGACCTAATTTTCACTAACCCATTAACCCAATGTGTTATGGTTTGTGTCTTAGGTTCTTCAATTCACAATCCTAGAACCTATTCAAACAACTTCTTAATTCTTAATTAAGTTTTGGGCTGAGGGTTGGGTTTGGCTTTTCAAAAAATAATTTTCATATTTGTAAAATAATTTTACAATATGATTCTACCAACCATATTGCATGTTTGATTCATAATCAAGATGCAAGTGAAATAAACATGAAACTACTTTAGATCTAATCTAAACAGGTTCATGTAATTGAAACAATTTCAACTTTAAACAATTTCTTTGCACAAAAATTATTAACAAAGAGATTTTATTTCAGATTTAAATATCTTTTAAATCTAATAAATCATAAATTTAATCTAGATCATATCTAACAAATTTATGATTAAAGATAGATCTACACAAACTAGGACAACATTTGCACTGAAGGGGTAAACCTTACAGTAGGACAACCTTGTAGTTTGTGATTGATCTAAAATTTTAATTTCAGATTTAATAATCAGATTATAAATTAGATCTAATCTAAAAAATAATCTAAGCATGTATAAATAATCATGTAATAAAGAACCTAGGCTCTGATACCAATTGTAGGAACCATATCTAGGGTTTCAGGGTTAGATCTTGAAACTTTTTCAAGATCATACAGCGGAAGACTAAAATAAATCAAAATTTATTTTATAAAATTAGAAAATCCTTAGATTTAAGATCCTATTACATGATTATTACATAGCATTAAATCAAAAATTAAAATATATAAATATAGCATGAACTACATGTTGATCATATCAACATGTTGCTATACTACATCTAATGTATGTATTAAACAATAGATCAGATCTATTACCTTGCAAGTTAGACATTCTAACCTTGTTGATCTGGGCTTGAGGATGATGTTGCAAGCCGCACATGCGTCCAGCCTCTAGGAGTCATCCACACGAGCCCACGAATCTCGATCAGAAGTCCTGCTTCAGGAAATCAGCACAGTATGCTAGTACTGCGCTGATCCTTCTTTGATGGTTGATCAGGTGCCTCTTTCTTCTTGATTTAGACTCTTCTAAAGATGGAAAGTAGAAGGAGGAGTTTCAGATCTGAGACACTCTCAGGAAACTCAAGATGGAGGGAGGAAAGATATGAAAACAAAAACCCTAGAAGAAGACCCTCTTCTTCTTCACATTTTTCTCTCTAGACACCCAAACTTGCATCTTTTATATCTCCAAGACCTAAAGGTATTACTCTATGATTTTTGGATGGCACAAAGGTCTCTCAAATCTCTAATTTGTCCTAAAATTTTATGAAGAAACTCATCTTATATAGAGAGATATAATAGAGTCCTTGTCTAGGTCAAACACCTAGTCAAGACTTATCCAAACATGGCAAGTTAAGGGACGCCCAACTCTTGAGCACCTCCTTCATATTTCATGCATGGATCACCAAAAAAGGGTGCACAATGTATACCCTAAAATCCATAAAAATTTCAAAAAAAATTTGGATAAATTCGATGCAAAATTGAAAGAGTTTTGGATTTCTAAAACTCTATCTCATAGAATTCGAAATCCAAACTTATTCCTTTTAGATTTGATCCAAACCACCTTCCATGTAAGAAAAAGAGAGGAGACCTTTTGTGAACGTGGGAGAGATCTGGGAGAGGGCTTTTGTCACATAAAATAAGTGGAAATTGGTGTTGAATAAGAGAGAGGGCGTGGAGAAGGATTATGTGGCGCAAGGTGGAATCCTAGTCCTACTAGGATTTTGTCTTATGACTTGTTTTAATTTGGTTTTCCAAACCAAATCAAATCAAAATTAGATCAACCCAATTAAAATAGGTCTTAACCCAATTAAGAATCTAATTTAATCATATTAAATTAGATTTAAATCTGATTTAATTTTCTAATCAAATTAGAAATTAGATTGATCCAAGTCCTAGTTGAACTAGGACTAGTTTTTTCTTGCACTTGGCTTATCCAATAAACCAATTGGACTTGATCCAATCAAGCTCAAACTAAATCTAATTAAATCATATTTAATTAGACTTAATCTCAGCCCATTGGCTTAATCAAATTAAGCCAATCAGCAATCGAATTGCTAATCGATCCTCCTGCAACACTTGCACTGGGTTAAATGTCAATCGTATTGATCATTTAACCTAGAATGATTCTTAATCGTTGATCAACCATCTGATCGGATCATGAACTCTAATGTGTGTGATCTCATAGGTCCGAACCTAAGCTGGTAGCATAGGAATAAATTTTTATACCAATCGAAGTGACCATCTAGCAATGGTACCCGACGATCGGATAGGTCGAATGTGTAGAACAACATCCTTAGAACCCATGCGGATATAGTTTTCATATAATTCATCCCCTTGACCAAAATGATCATAGGACATCCCAGAGTTCAACTGTCAACTCTGATCAGGTTGTCCACATTGTATTTCAAAATATCAAATCCATCTGATGGATTACCCTGGCCAAGGTTTTGCTAAATTGAAATACAGCGACTCATTCTTCTTCAACTCTTGGAGTGGTCAATTCCATCTCGATCATACTCTGACTTTGCAAGTACTTGACTGTGCCCAAAAGCCTTCCATCCCTGAATTAGAAATTCTGTTAGTCCAGTACCAAAGCAAAGTGAGTTGCTTGCAAGTCACTGAGGCGATCTCAAGTCTAAGGGACACTTATACCTATATCCCATCAGAGACATTCTCGACAGCAGAATGCTCTGGAGTTGGTCACGTTCAATGACGATGTACCCTTACATCTCACCTGTATGCCATACCAGTGTCTCCACACTCCTTGGTTAAGAAGATAACCAACCCATATGGCCTACAGCGACCTATGCTCGATAGAAGCGGTCGTCCTTATTAACAGCTTATCATTTGGTCGTGAACAGTTTTAAGGACTAATCGATAAATCCCTCTTTATCGAACTTAAATAGTCCTAAGGACTTCATCATAACAACGGAGTTCATTAGAAGATGAAAGCTTATGATGAAGATGCCAAATATATTTTATTTATTAACAAATCAATTACAATACTTGGTTGCTCAACCGTCAACAGCTTGACGATTGGCTTTTTGGGACACATTTCCCAACAACTCCCACTTGTCCTAAAGCCACTCGGCACAGTATCTAATGCCCATCTTCAACTTGTGGTTGTCGAACTCCTTTATCGCCAGGGCTTTAGTGAAGAGGTCGGTTAGGTTCTCCTTTCCGTCGATCTTCTGAAGGTTGACGTCACCTCGATCCACGATCTCTCAGACCAAGTGGAAGCAGTGCAAGATATGCTTCGTTTGCTGATGTGCTTTGGGATCCTTCACCTGAGCTATCGTACCAGTGCTGTCACAGTAGAGCAGGACTGGACCATCGAGAGAGGGTGCTACTCCGAGCTCGTTGATGAATTTCCTCAGCCACACAGCTTCCTTCGCGGCATCCGATGCAGCGATGTACTCCGCTTCACAAACAGAGTCTGCCACAGTATGCTGCTTGGAACTCTTCCAGTAGATGGCTCCACCATTTAGAGTACAGATATAACCCGACACACTCCTGCTGTCATCATGGTCAGATTGGAAGCTGGAGTCTGTGAACCCCACAAGTTTCAGATCTGACTCGCCATAAACCAACCATTGGTCCTTAGTATTTCTCAAATACTTAAGGATGGCTTTAACCACTTTCCAGTGATTTTCTCCAGGATCAGATTGGTATCTACTCACTACTCCTAGTGAGTATGCCACATCTGATCTTGTACATGTCATGGCGTACATGATAGATCCCACGGCTGAAGCATATGGGACTCTACTCATACGCTCTCTCTCTTCAGGAGTTGTCAGACAATCCTTCTTAGAGAGAGAAATTCCTTGGCCTATCGGTAGATAGCCCTTCTTGGAATTCTCCATGCTGAACCTTTTCAGCACAGTGTCTATGTACATGGACTGGGATAACCCAAGCATCCTTTTAGATCTATCCATATAGATCTTCATCCCTAGGATGTAGGATGCTTCACCCAAGTCCTTCATGGAGAACTATGATGACAACCAAACTTTTATTCTCTGTAGTGCGGGGATGTCATTTTCGATTAAGAGAATGTCATCCACGTACAAGATAAGGAATACCACAACTGGACCATTTGCCCATTTATAGATGCAGGGCTCTTCTCCATTCTTAATGAAGCCATACGTTTTGATCACCTTATCAAAATGCATGTTCCAACTCCGAGAAGCTTGCTTCAATCCATAAATGGATCTCTGAAGCTTGCACACCTTGGACTCATCTGTAGATGTAAACCCCTCAGGTTGTATCATATACACCTCTTCAGTCAGCTCTCCATTCAGGAAAGCTATCTTTACATCCATCTGTCAGATCTCATAATCTAGATGGGCAGCTATTGCAAGCATTATCCGAATAGATTTGAGCATTACCACAGGGAAAACTGTCTCGTCATAGTCAATACTATAACGTTGACGATACCGCTTGGCTACCAGATGGGCTTTATAGGTCTCCACCTTTCCGTCTGCGCCCCTCTTCCTTTTGAAGACCCATTTACACCCAATGGGTTTAACCCCTTCAGGTGGGTCAACCAATGTCCATACATCGTTGACCTTCATGGACTCCATTTCGGATTTCATGGCTTCAAGCCATTTTTCAAAATCAGGTCTCTGCATTGCATCCAAATAAGTGATCAGATCCTCATTATTCTCATCAAGTTCGATGGGATCTCCGTCCCGGACCAAGAAACCGTAGTATCTATCCGGCTGACGTGGTACTCTACCGGATCGCCTTAATGGTGCAGGTATATTGGGCTCCGGATATGATCTAATCATATCCGACTCAGGTTCAGCTATTGGTGTCGGTCCTTCTACCTGTTGAACTTCATCAAGTTCAACTTTAGAGGCAACGGTTCCTTCACCAAGGAACTCCTTTTCTAAAAAGATTGCCTTAAGGCTGACGAACACCTTTTGTTCATCAGCATGGTAGAAACAATATCCTTTTGTCTCTTTGGGGTACTCTATGAATGAGCATTTGTCAGACCTAGATCCAAGTTTGTCTGTGACTAATCGTTTGACATAGGCCGGACACCCCCAGACCCTAAGGTGTGAAAGTGCTGGCTTACGTCCCATCCATATCTCATATGGAGTCTTAATTACAGACTTACTTGGAACCCTATTTAACAGATAACAGGCCGATTCGAGTGCATATCCCCAGAAGGATATCGGCAAGCTAGCAAAATCCATCATGGATTGAACCATGTCTAACAGAGTCCAATTCCTCCTTTCAGACACACCATTATGCTGTGGTGTTTCTTGAGGAGCCAATTGGGAGAGAATCCCATTCTCTCTTAGATATGTGAGAAACTCACTAGAAAGGTATTCTCCTCCTCGATCAGATCAAAGAGTTTTAATACTCTTCCCAATTTATTTTTCTACTTCACTTCAGAATCGTTTGAACATTTTAAATGAATCCGACTTATGTTTCATTAGATAGACATATCCATATCTGGATAGGTCATCCATGAAAGTTATGAAGTAGAAATATTCATCTCTAGCACTTGTGCTCATGGGCCTGCATACATCAGTATGTATTAGGCCCAAGAGTTTAGTAGCTCTCTCACCTTTTTCAGTAAAAGGTGACTTGATCATTTTACCAAGAAGATAGGACTCACAGGTTGGAAGTGATTCACAATCACTGACTTCGAGGATTCCCTCTTGAGTCAACCTGTTTATTCTGTTCTTGTTTATATGACCTAGCCTACAGTGCCAAAAGTAGATATCTGACACACTATCTAATCTAGGGTACTTGCCAGTAGAATAGACTCTTATCAGGCTTGATCTTTTTGGTCTGGCTCTGCATAGATGTCCTAGCTTGAACTTGCACCTTCTTGACTTTCTTCTTCTTATTCTTCTTCCCTTTCTCAAAAGGGTCGAGAACCAGAAGACGAACCTCCCACTAAGTTCACCGACTCCTTGTGAAGTTAGTGATCCTTCTCAAAGTTCTGAAGCAACCCCAGTAACCCGTGGTAGTTCTCTTCAGGCTTTGTCATTCTATAATGAGTGAGGAATGGGAGATAAGACTTGGGCAACGAGTTCAGTATTGCATCTTTCCCAAGCTGCTCATGCAAGGGAAAGCCGAGCTTGCTCAATCATTCCATCAGCTCGATCATGTACAATACATGATCAGTGATAGAGGCACCATCCCGTATTTTGACGTTGAAGATGGCACAACTAGTCTTGTGCCTCTCTACGTCATCGGGTGTGCCAAAGGCATCCTCCAACACTTGAAGCATGTCCTTTGGCTGAGCTGTCTCGAATCTGCGACTGAACTCATCGCTCATGACAGCCAGCATGATACAGCGCACCGTGGTCCGTTCACTGAGCCACTTCTGGTAAGTGTCTCTGATTGTTCCACGTGCATTGGCAGCTGGCTCCTCAGGTGCAGGATCCATTATCATATATAGGATCCGTTCATGCTCCAGGACTATCTTCAACTTTCGGTACCGGCTACCGAAGTTGGGTCCCACCAACTTATCATTGTCCAACAATGATCGGAGCGTTAGGGAAGTGGCCATATTTGCACAAAGGAGAACCATAACCTAATTAGTAATTGATTCATTAAACCTAAAGATTTGGACTTTAATCAAAAGGTTTCTCTCACTATTTTATTCGAATTGGTAGCCTCTACCTCCAATTCAAGGAATTACCCTAATTCCTTAGTGGGTACTAGAATCCACTTAGACTGCACACAAGCCCAACTTTGGTTGGCTAACCCATGTACATCTAAGGATAGGTTCATAACCAATTATTTCTCTAAATAATTTCTAGTAATTTTAATTTTGCCCCAGAAACCTAATCAGTAGGCTTTGGCCTCCACTGTAAGGATCCAGTTAGGTCCAACCATTAACATGATCATACTTGGTGTATCTAACCAACGAATGATTAAGCCCAACTTTGGTTGGCTCACCTAACCACCATTAGAGAGACACTTCCAAGTCATCACATGATGAGTGATAATTTCATTAGTCAACAAGCACCAGGCCTTTGGGTCTGCAATGATTATTAAGTTAATGGACTCATTATCAAACACCTTAATGGGAGGCTATGATCAGTTATCTCCATAACTTTATCATTTTAAGGATCTAATAATTTTAGAAGATTTAAATAATATAGAAGATGAGGTCAGATGAACCAGCTTATCATGATCCTCCCACTGGCTTCACCAAGTCAGCTTAAGGGAGACCATTAAAAGGGCTGGTCTAGGAGCACCTAAATCAGTCACACTGATTTACGTAGCTGACATGAGTCAGCTCGAATAGTCAAATGATCCGATCAAAACATAATTTCACCAAGAGGCCAGGTAAGTTCGATCAGTGGGAGGGTCTGCCAAAGCTTGCCTTAGACACCATCAAAAATGACCAGGTAAGCGGGCTCCCAATTAAAAACCACCGGTCTGGTTTACCTTAGACACCAACTGGTTTAATTAGTTTCAATTAGATCAACCTAACAGTTCGTGCTAGACCGCTTAGCCAAGAATCAAGTCCATTTGGTTCTCGTTAAAGACATGGACTTGACCAACTACAACTATTGTAATTGATCTAGAGAATCCTTGACCTAATCTAAGACAACAATTGATTAGATTTAGTCAATTCTCTAATTAAGTCCATCTTCAATCTAACCATAGGTCTAACCCAATTAATGGACCTAATTCTCACTAACCCATTAACCCAATGTGTTATGGTTTGTGTCTTAGGTTCTTCAATTCACAATCCTAGAACCTATTCAAACAACTTCTTAATTCTTAATTAAGTTTTGGGCTGAGGGTTGGGTTTGGCTTTTCAAAAAATAATTTTCATATTTGTAAAATAATTTTACAATATGATTCTACCAACCATATTGCATGTTTGATTCATAATCAAGATGCAAGTGAAATAAACATGAAACTACTTTAGATCTAATCTAAACAGGTTCATGTAATTGAAACAATTTCAACTTTAAACAATTTCTTTGCACAAAAATTATTAACAAAGAGATTTTATTTCAGATTTAAATATCTTTTAAATCTAATAAATCATAAATTTAATCTAGATCATATCTAACAAATTTATGATTAAAGATAGATCTACACAAACTAGGACAACATTTGTACTGTAAGGGGTAAACCTTACAGCAGGACAACCTTGCAGTTTGTGATTGATCTAAAATTTTAATTTTAGATTTAATAATCAGATTATAAATTAGATCTAATCTAAAAAATAATCTAAGCATGTATAAATAATCATGTAATAAAGAACCTAGGTTCTGATACCAATTGTAGGAACCATATCTAGGGTTTTAGGGTTAGATCTTGAAACTTTTTCAAGATCATACAGCGGAAGACTAAAATAAATCAAAATTTATTTTCTAAAATCAAAAAATTTTTAGATCTAAGATCCTATTACATGATTATTACATAGCATTAAATCAAAAATTAAAATATATAAATATAGCATGAACTACATGTTGATCATATCAACATGTTTCTATACTACATCTAATGTATGTATTAAACAACAGATCAGACCTATTACCTTGCAAGCTAGACCTTCTAACCTTGTTGATCTGAGCTTGAGGATGATGTTGCAAGCTGCACACGCGTCCGGCCTCTAGGAGTCGTCCACACGAGCCCACGAATCTCGATCAGAAGTCCTGCTTCAGGAAATCAGCACAGTATGCTAGTACTGCGCTGATCCTTCTTTGATAGTTGATCAGGTGCCTCTTTCTTCTTGATTTGGACTCTTCCAAAGATGGAAAGTAGAAGGAGGAGTTTCAGATCTGAGACGCTCTCAGGAAACTCAAGATGGAGGGAGGAAAGATATGAAAACAAAAATCCTAGAAGAAGACCCTCTTCTTCTTCACATTTTTCTCTCTAGACACCCAAACTTGCATCTTTTATATCTCCACGACCCAAAGGTATTACTCTCTGATTTTTAGATGGCGCTAAGGTCTCTCAAATATCTGACTTGTCCTAAAATTTTATGAAGAAACTCATCTTATATAGAGAGATATGATAGAGTCCTTGTCTAGGTCAAACACATAGTCAAGGCTTATCCAAACATGGCAAGTTAAGGGACGCCCAACTCTTGAGCACCTCCTTCATATTTCATGCATGGATTACTAGAAAAGGGTGCACAATGTATACCCTAAAAGTCACAAAAATTTCAAAAAAAATTTGGATAAATTCGATGCAAAATTGAAAGAGTTTTGGATTTCTAAAACTCTATCTCATAGAATTCGAAATCCAAACTTATTCCTTTTAGATTTGATCCAAACCACCTTCCATGTAAGAAAAAAGAGAGGAGACCTTTTGTGAACGTGGGAGAGATCTGGGAGAGGGCTTTTGTCGCATAAAATAAGTGGAGATTGGCATTGAATAAGAGAGAGGGCATGGAGAAGGATTATGTGGCGCAAGGTGGAATCCTAGTCCTACTAGGATTCTGTCTTATGACTTGTTTTAATTTGGTTTTCCAAATCAAATCAAATCAAAATTAGATCAACCCAATTAATATAGGTCTTAACCCAATTAAGAATCTAATTTAATCAGATTAAATTAGATTTAAATCTGATTTAATTTTCTAATCAAATTAGAAATTAGATTGATCTAAGTCCTAGTTGAACTAGGACTAGTTTTTCCTTGCACTTGGCTTATCCAATAAACCAATTGGACTTGATCCAATCAAGCCCAAACTAAATCTAATTAAATTATATTTAATTAGACTTAATCTCAGCCCATTGGCTTAATCAAATTAAGCCAATCAGCAATCGAATTGCTAATCGATCCTCCTGCAACACTTGCACTGGGTTAAATGTCAATCGTATTGATCATTTAACCCTAGAATGATTCTTAATCGTTGATCAACCATCTGATCGGATCATGAACTCTAATGTGTGTGATCTCATAGGTCCAAACCTAAGTCGGTAGCATAGGAATAAATTCTTATACCAATCGAAGTGACCATCTAGCAATGGTACCCGACGATCGGATAGGTCGAATGTGTAGAACAACATCCTTAGAACCCATGCGGATATAGTTTTCATATAATTCATCCCCTTGACCAAAATGATCATAGGACACCCCAGAGTTCAACTATCAACTCTGATCAGGTTGTCCACATTGTATTTCAAAATATCAAATCCATCTAATGGATTATCCTGGCCAAGGTTTTGCTAAATTGAAATACAGCGACTCATTCTTCTCCAACTCTTGGAGTGGTCAATTCCATCTCGATCACACTCTGACTTCGCAAGTACTTGACTGTGCCCAGAAGCCTTCCGTCTCTGAATTAAAAATTTAGTTAGTCCAGTACCAAAGCACAGTGAGTTGTTTGCAAGTCACTGAGGCGATCTCAAGTCTAAGGGACACTTATACCTATATCCCATCAGAGACATTCTCGACAGCAGAATGCTCTGGAGTTGGTCACGTTCAATGATGATGTACCCTTACATCTCACCTGTATGCCATACCAGTGTCTCCACACTCCTTGGTTAAGAGGACAACCAACCCATATGGCCTACAGCGACCTATGCTCGATAGAAGCGGTCGTCCTTATTAACAGCTTATCATTTGGTCGTGAACAGTTTTAAGGACTAATCGATAAATCCTCTCTTTATCGAACTTAAATAGTTCTAAGGACTTCATCATAACAACGGAGTTCATTAGAAGATGAAAGCTTATGATGAAGATGCCAAATATATTTTATTTATTAACAAATCAATTACAATACTTGATTGCTCAACCGTCAATAGCTTGACGATTAACTTTTTGGGACACATTTTCCAACATTTCTACTGATAAAGGTTCAGTATGGAGTTCTTTCGGAGTACGATCTGGAGCTTCCTGATCCCGTCGATCGGGCTAGCACCCCCCCACCTGACCGTTTCTGCCTGTACCAGGAGGCCTTCCGTGCTGGGCTCCGACTCTCGCTTCCGTCCTTCGTCATCGCTCTTTTTTATTTTCTAGATATTTTTTTAGCTTCAGTCGCGCCGAACTCCTTTAGATTTTTGATAGGGTTCCTCTCCCTTTGCCACGTAGTCGAAGTTCAGCCATCTCTTCCTTTGTTTAGGTATTTTTACACCTTCAAGCGCCACCCCTCGGTAAAAGACTGGTGGTACTTCTCCCCCTAGTTCGGCAAGAAGGAGTTGCTGAAAGGTGCTCCCTCTTCTATCCATAACTGGAAGGGGAAGTACCTCTACCTCCAATGTCCTACCTTAAAGCTGGGATTGCCCCCTTGGGGCTCTCTGAGGGACTCTGTCCGTCGGGCTCCTAACCTGGGGGAGGACGACCTTCAGGCCGCCTGGAAGCTTCTTAGTTATCCAACTCCTTCCCTTCCCAACCTTCTGAAGGAGCAATTTCTGTTCAACAGCGGCTTGAGTCCCCTGGATCCTACGAGTATTCCATCTTTCCTTTCTTCTTCTTTTCTTCTTCTCTTCTTCTTCTCTTCCCCCCCTTCTTTTTTTTCTCTTTATTTTTTTTTTTTAACTGTGCGTCACCTCTTCCTTTTTTCACTCCATTGCTGATCTCTTTTTTCTCTCTTCTTTTTTTTTTTTTTAGGAATGGACGCCGAAGCAGCACGGATGCTTGTCAGGAGCCTCAAGGTTCACAAAAAAAAAGGCGCTGCGGCCTCCGGGTCGGTGAAGAAGGCCAGAATGGAGGAGACAAGCTCGGCCACACCTGCCCAGACGGCCGTCACGATCGATGTTCCTTCAGACGTTGAGCCCCCGGTTCTCCGAGCCTCATCGAGGAGTTCTCTCGCCGAGGTTCCCGCTTCGGGGGCCCGCTTCGAGGAGGTGCCAAGGGTTGAGAGGGGGAGGAGAAAGAAGACGGTGGCCCGTAGGGTCAACGGCCGTCGAGCCACCATCAAAGAATCCCACGGCTCCAAGGAAGAGCCGGTGGAGAATTCCTTTAAAGACAGGGACCTGATAAGCGACTGATCGACGGGTGCGTCCTGTCTGAAGTCATCCAGAGGACCGTTCGCATCGATCCTGAACAGCGGGTTTGGGACTCTCTAGGGTCTTTTCTCGAGGTAAGCAGATTCACTTTCCTTCTTCCCCTCGCTCCTTCATTCAATTAACTTCTCAACTTTCATTTTGACCTCCTGGCCGCCCTTGCAGATCGGGCATCAGCTCCTCACCAACATCGAGGCGACGAATAAGGCAAGGAGAAATGCTATCCAGGTGGAGGAGGGCCACCGGGCTGAGGCCACCCACCTCAAGAAAAAGGCTGCCGAGGTAGCCAACCTCCAAGAGGCCCATGAGAAAGAAAAGCAGGCCTCGGAGGAGATGGTGAGGAAGGCGGAGGTCGAGGTTGCAAATTTGACGGAGCAGATTTCGGTTCTGATCTCGGAGGCTAGGTTCCAAGCGGTGGAGGAGTTCAAGGCCTTTGCTGAAATGAGGGACCTGAACGTCAAGTTCGGCCAAGATGCATTCATCAAAAGATTTGAGCTCTGCCAAGAGAAGATGGTCAAGAAATTTCTCGAGCTCGACTTCAGCTTCTTGGACGAGGCATTTGAAGATGAAGCCGGGCCCTCTCCTACTGCCGCTGCCACCGCAGCCCCCCTTCCAAGAACATCGGGCTCCCCAACTCCTGCTTCGGAGGTCTGAGACCTCTGACTTTGTATTCTTCTTTCACTACGATTTTTCTTTTTCCTTTTGTCTTTAAGAGGCATTCAATCAATAAAATTGGGCTCCTCCTTATGGGGAACTTTTCTTCTCCTTTCTTTTTTTCTTTTTCTTTTTTTTTTTTGGGCCTTCTGGGCTCTGTAATGCATACCTTGCTAACGAAATAAAAAGAAAATTTTTTGTTACCTTGCCCGCGCATTGTGTTGAATTGTCGTCCGTCGGACTTCTTTCATTTTTTGTCTCATTCGATGTCGATGTTGTCCGAAGATTTCTTGTTCATTTTTGTATTAGATCGTCATTATCGAATTTCTTGTGTCCTTTGATTTGTTCGACGTCGACATCGTTTGAAGATTCCTAGCCATTATCGTGTTGATTTGCCTTTTCGTTCATGACCGTAGATCTCTCTTTCTCTTTCTCCTTCTTCATGGAGATGAGGTCTTTGTGTCTTTCGTATAGTTTGACTTCCATTTTTCACTGGTGTAGTCTGCCGCTTTTCCTTCACATCTCTCTCCTCTTTTTAAGCAAGGGTTCTCCCTAGCTTTTTATGGGGTCGCGGGAGCGTAGAGGGGCCATCGAGAAGGTTCTTTTTTTTCTTATCAGGTCTCGAATGGTCGGACCTTAGTTGGTGTCAGGACGAGGTTCTTCCCCTATTTCTAATGTAGTCAATTTCAGCTCAGGTTAGGATGAGGTTCTCCTTCTGTTCCTAACAGAGCTATGGGGGCACATATGGGCATTGCAGGGCCTTTCTCCCCATCCAATCTAAGGGTAACCGGGCCTTCGACTTTGCTCATGTTAGGGCGAGGTTCTCCTCCTGTCCCTAACAGGGCTGTGGAGGCACATATGGGCATTGCAGGGCCTCTCCCCCCATTCGATCTAAGGAGAACCGGGCCTTCGACTTTGCTTATGTTAGGGCGACGTTCTCCTCCTATCCCTAACATGGCTGTGGGGGCACACAAGGGCATTGTAGGGCCTCTCCCCCCATCCGATCTAAAAATAACCGGGCCTTCAACCTTGCTCATGTTAGGGCAAGGTCCTCCTCCTGTCCCTAACGTGGCTGTGGAGGCACATAAGGGTGTTGTACGGCCTCTCCCCCCATCCGGTCTAAAAATAATCGGGTCTTCGGCCTTGCTCATGTTAGGGCGAGGTTCTCCTCCTGTCCCTAACATGACTGTGGGGGCACATAAGGGCGTTGTAGGGCCTCTCCCTCCATCCGGTCTAAAAATAATCGGGCCTTCGATCTTGCTCATGTTAGGGTGAGGTTCTCCTCCTATCCCTAACATGGCTATGGGGGCACATAAGGGCATTGTAGGACCTCTCCCCCCATCCGGTCTAAGGAGGATCGGACCTTCGATTATGTCAAGACGAGGTTCTCCTCCTGTTTCCGACACAGTTGTGGGGACACATAAGGGCCGTTATATGGGCCTCACCCCCCGTCCGATCTTAAAATAACCAAACTTTCAACTTTGCCCATGTTAGGACAAGGTTCTCCTCCTGTTCCTAACATGGATTTGTTTTCGTTGTCTGAAGGGGTTATCCCCTGTCATTACGAGTCCATGCCAAAATAGAAAGATATGCAAATCTGAAAGGAATCTTGATTTAAAGCAAAGTCGTTCATAATATTTATAGATTTTTCAAATCTCATGGCTGTAGAAGATTTGCTCCCCGTCAAGATCCTCCAGAGATGGAGTTGATGATCCCAATTGGAGGCCGATCTCCGAGCTGCTCTTCCCTCCTCAGTGGCTCAGGTTGTGGTAGGGCCCTTGGCCGATCCTCTCTACTCTCAGGCCGGCATCGGATGAACCTGTCGAGCCGACCTCGTCTGATGAGCTCCTCGATCTCGTCTTGGAGTTGAATGCATTTCTCTGTGTCGTGATCGTGGTCACGATGGTAGAGGCAGAACTTGTTAGGATTGCGCTTCCCGGGGTGTGTGCACATCCTTTCTGACCTTGGGAGCTGCTCTCTGACCTCCATCAGCACCTGGGTTTTCGACGCGTTGAGGGGGGCATAGCTGCGGAATCTTCCTGAGAGAGAGCCCCACCGAACCCTGCGGTCTGGGCTTCTCTGCCTGCATGCTCGGGGAGGAGTCTGGGCGTGCTTGTACCCAGGAGGAGTCCGAGAATGTGGCCGGGCTTCATTCGGGCCTCTTTCAACTGTGGGCTTGCCGGAGTCACCCGCCTGCCGCTCCATCGCAGCTTCCTCATCCTTCAGCTTGAAGGCTTCCTCCGCTCGGGCATATCCTTCGGCCCGAGCTAGCAGATCGGCAAAGTCTCTAGGATACTTCTTTTCCAGGGAGAAGAGGAGGTCATTCTTTTGAAGGCCGCTCTTTAAGGCGGCCATTGCAATCGATTGGTCCAGGTTCCGGACCTCCAGGGTGGCGACGTTGAAGCAGTTGACGTAAGCTCGGATGGACTCTCCCTCCTTTTGCTTGATGTTGATGAGGGACTCCGAACCTCGTTGGGGATGCCGGCTGCTGACGAAATGAGCCACGAACTGGTGACTCATTTGGTCAAAGGAGAAGTTGTACCCAGCTTCAATGCCGAGTACCAATTCCTTGCTGCTCCCTTCAAGGTAGATGGGAAAGCTCGACACAAGATGGCGTCTGGCACACCAAGGAGCAGCATCATGGTCTGGAAGGCCTCCAGGTGGTCGACTGGGTCTGAGGTCCCATCGTAGCTCTCAAATTGGGGGAGCTTGAAGTTCGGTGGGATTGATTCCTACATGATCATTTGAGAGAAAGGAGGGTCAGTGCAGATGTCCTCACCATAAGCAGTGGGAGCGCGGTGGAGCTCTTCGATCTGTCGGTTCATCTCTTGGAGTCTCTGATCCAGGAGGTCCTCTCGACTATGGGCCTCGAGAATTTTTTGATGGAGCAGAGGTAGGGACTCTCCGGGGGTTGAATCATGATCGGACGGAGGACTCTCTGCCTTTTATTTTTCTTTTCTGGGGAAGACAGGGCGGCTGGTCCAAGTAGCCCGTCCGGTCGTCGGATTCTGAAACTCTGACGATGCTCTTTCCAGCCACACTGATGCCTGCGGCTACTGCGGCTGCTGCTGCATGGCCTGCACTACTTCGGTGAGGCCTCTGACCTGTTGAACCAGCAGGTCAAACTGCTCCATGCCGACCACCATCGCTGGAGGAGGAGGAGCCTGAAAAATCAGAGATGAGGCCGGGGCTCGTTGAGATCTGGTCGCGGAGGCCGTTGACCGCCTGGTGGATGCCCTTCGGGGAGGCATCAGGTAGAGATCAGGCAGGCAACCGGAGGAGGAGATGTCGGAGAAGATGACCGAAAGTGGTCCTGTTGAGCGCTCCTTTAAGAACAAGGGTACTGTGAAGACACAGACCCTTCCTCTAGCGCCAATCCTGTTGGTGTAAAAATCCGTCGGCGTTAGATTTGCTGGAGTCGAAGGAGTCGCGATCGTCGTCGGGACCTGCAAAGAAAGTCTAAACCGAAGTTGGAGGTGCTCCAGCAAGACCCTCCGATGCTCAAGTCAGTTCTCTGCCTCAACAAGAATGGAGTGCTCGAACGAAAATTTTTAGCAGAGTTTTGAGATAGAGATTAGAGCTTAAGGAATAACGTATCTGGGGGTCCCTTTTTATAGACGAAGGGCGTAACATATTGACAGTGATGTCTGTAGCCGTCTGGTAGTGGGCCGTTCGGGGCCATGAGGAGTTTGTTACAGAGAGTAGTAGAGTGGAGTCATGGCCATCACCGTGGCTTGCCACGTGGAGCCTGTTGTGGAGAGTGGGGTGATGTCCGTTGTCGTGACACGCCAGAGTATGATGGAGCCGTGTGGGATCCGTTACAGGAAGTGGAGCAGAGTCGTGGCCATTACTGTGGCCTGCCAAGGAGTCCAAGCCTGTCGGCCGAAGCTCGGTTGGGGTGTCTGGTGGAGAGAGGTGGTTCTCCGTCTAAGAGGAGCTCGGATGTTGCTGGTGAGCCTTCTACCGTTGGGTGCCTTGGGTGCTAGTGCTGCAGGCGAAGGTCATCTATTGTAGAAGCTCGGTCAGGGGCTTTCTGTGGACGAAGTTCGATTTCATGCAGAATCTGGCAGAAGGTCAACCGGCAGTGGATGTCAGATGGTGCTGGAGAGGTTCACCCACTGGAGGGGTCCGGCTGTTGGAGTCCGTGTGTCGTAGGAGTTCATCCGAAATCTGTCCGCTACAGAAGTTCGGTCGGAGTCCGGTTCTCGTAGAAGTTCGGATGGGGATCATTTATCGAGAAAGCTCGGCCGAAGCCTGCCTGCAATAGAAGTTCGGAGGAAATTCGTTCACAATAGAAGCTCAGGTGGAGGCTTACAGTAGAAATCTGACGTGGACCGCTCGTAGTAGAAATTCGAAGTAGACCGCTTGTTGTGGCAGCTCGGAGTAGACCGCTTGTAGTAGAAGTTCGAAGTAGACCGCTTGTAGTAGAAGTTCGGAGTAGATCGCTTGTGGTGGGGGCTCGGAGTCCGACCCTTATCAGAATTCGGATGAGGCCTACCTGCAATAGGAGCTCAGGGCTGAAGTCCGGCTCCCGTAGGAGCTCGGACGAAGTCTACGTGCAGTAGGAGTTCGGGGAAGGAGTCCGGCTCCTGTAGGAGCTCGGACGAAGTCCGGAAGGTGGTCGACCGCCGTAGAAACTTGGATGGAGTCCGTCCGTCGTGAAAATCTGCTGTTGGAAAAGTTCGGCCACTGACGAACTGACGAAGTTCTGGAAGAAATTCTGATTGGAGTCGATCGAATCCTGTTGGAAAAAAATCTGGAAGAGGTCCGGAGAACAGTTGACCCTTGTAGGAGGTCGGCCGACAGTAGAATCCCGAGAGCATTTGGAGCAGCCTGATAGCCGACTAAAGAAGCCCATCGTTGGAGAAGTCTGGGAGATGCGGCAGGGGTTCGTCAGTCGACACCTGCAGAAGAAGCTGTGGGAGTTTATCCGTCAGCAGAACTTGGGAATGTTGCGAAAGCTCAACCGTCGGAGAGGTTCGGAAATATGTCGCCCAAGGTCGGACGCCGACAGAGTCCCAGGAGGGTCACTCCCGACCCGAACTTCGGCTGGGGGGGTATTTTATACCCAACAAGGCGCATGTTCAAAATGTAAGGATCTGATCTTTATGCAAACATACCTTTAGATATCAAAAAAATTTATGTCAAGTACTTATACGCTTGTATATTGATCATTTTTCAGTTGGGCCTCTTGCTTTTGTACTTCTGGACCTATAGATGAATACAATTTCCTACAATGAACCTAAATTCCTTCTCAGTTTGTCTTGGTTTTCGACTGAGGATTGCTCACCTGTGGCACGAACTTGAGCATAACCCGCATAACTGATAAGAAAGCCTTTCCTACCAGTCAAGAGGCCTTCTAAGTTTTCATGGCAGGGTTTTCTCTACATTTATTGCTAAAAGTTGCGAATAGCAGAAATATTATAGCAATTCATAGACAGTTCATATAAAATTTAATTTCCTGTCATGAAACATATTTGTACATTGATTAATCACACCTTAATTCATAAGTTAAACCTGTTTATATTGGATAAGGCTTGTTGATTAAGATACCTTCTATATCCTCTCAAATGAAATACACACACTTCAAAGCATTATGAGTTATATTGAATTCTTTCAGCATGATCTACCAAGCTGACCAAATAAGTAGGATAAAGCTTGTTATTTATGTTTTTTCCCTTCACATTTTTTTATGGCTTGAATTATTCTTTGTACTCACTGTAATATGGTGCGACTTAATTATTGGTGAGGCTATACTCTGTTAAAATCTTGCAGTTCATTATATTATGTTCTAGATGAAGCTTTCTGGTAATACTGGTATTGCAGTGTGATATTTTATAAGAGAAAAGAATAATTATGTGTAGTGTTTATATGTGGCAGCATGAATAAAGTTTATGGTTACACTCCTCTTTAAATGTTATAATAACTTAGAGGTTTTAGGTGCTATTTGTTCAAGAGTACTGCAAGTGGTAAGTTAGTCTAGTTAGTGAGTTGTATTGGACTAAACAAAGTTAGCGGTATCAAGAATATTTTTCCAAACTTCTTAGTTTCTATTAGATGTGGTATAGACTCTCAAAGACGTTGACAGAGGAGGCTGCTTGGAAGTTTTCAAAGGATAATTCTATTGACATGGTAACAATAAATCCAGCCGTGGTCATAGGTCCTCTTCTACAACCTACTCTAAATACGAGTGCTGCTGCAATCCTGAACTTGATAAATGGTATGCAAAATTCATGTTACATATCATATTAGTTGAATGTTAGTAAACAGTAACTAGTACTTCTCTTTCAGTTTATCTACCTATGGTAGAGTAAGCTTTTTTTGAACAAAATGAAACCTCGGATTGAAAGCACCAAGAAAAATTGTCGGTACTTATTGCTACTTAGGATGACTATGGCAAGTCTAGGTGCTTGCATGCTTGAAGCCATGGGCTTTGAGGCCTCACTCTTTGTGTTCTATCATCAATGGAACTGTTGTACCCTTCTCTAAAAGGAAAAAAAAAAAAGAAAAAGAAAATGTAGCTTTTTTCCCAAATTGGTCTCAGGGAACTATCGGAATTTTTGTCCAGATAATCTCCCAAAATTTGGTTTTGGCAAAGAACATATTAATTGATAAAAGTAAAGTCAGTATCAATGCCATGTCTAAAGTAGCTTGTGAGAGGGCTCTTAGACCAGGTAGCATTGATCACATATGAGTTACCTTGAAAGCAGAACATTGACCTGAGATTCTAATAAAAGAAACATTCAACACATTGGAATTTTTTGTCACTTAAATTCCTTTAATTTTTTTAAAATAAGCTTCTGTCAGGGCATTATGCTCTTCTGGCTTAATGATCTAGAGTTTCCTTCAATGCTAATAACTAAAAAAACTTCCAATAGAGCAAGCTGCTTACTACAGCAGCATCAGCAATGGAAAAACAAAAAAAAACTCTTCCATTTTTAGCTCAACACTTCACAACAATAACATGAGCTCCTTCCAGCATAAGGGAGAAAGTGCCAAAAAAAAGAAAACACAAAAAGATATGAATAAGTCAAATGGAGGAACATGCAGCAAACATTTAACTCACTGCCTGTTTAGATACAATATCATAATATCAAACATGTATGAAACCGATATGGCAAGTTGTTTACATTATTTGTTAAAAAATTGGCTCATGATTTAATAAAAAATCATGGAAGTGAAAGTAAGTTGGCTCTTATATTTAGGCTTTGCCATTGGGGTTTATTAATGGGGCTAACTCCACTGTATACATGTGCACTAACATTATGTTTTTGTAGCTCTGATTTTTAAACTTTCTAGTTGCAGGTTCAAACCCAACTTATAAAATTTGTATTATATTTGATCTTTGATATAGTTTGTTATAATTTGGACCGCAAAACTGTAAAAAGCTATTCATATTGTTAACTGAAACACTAACTCAACTCTATTAAGCTAAATCTTAATTGCAAACTAGTTGGGTCAACTACACGAATCCTTTTCCTCCATTCCACTTGATCAGCGCCATACTTTATGACAAATATTGAGATAAACTAATTATTAAACTAAAAATATATCGAACAAATAGAAAAAATTGTAATAGATATCATATCTGAATGAAGGTAAAAAGTATTAGGATTTGACGTCTCGAGATTGAGCCCACAGCGAGGTTCGCGGAAAAAAATGAAGTCCAACGAGATCAAGATCACCTGAAACGGAGCTCGGATGGAGGAGATACGAGCTTTTGAAGTCGAAACGAGATTCGAGGCGGCAGAGGACCGCCGGCGACCGGCGGCGGGCGGCAGCGGCGCGGCCGCAGGCGGCGACGCACGGGACGCATGACCCACGCGGGCGGGCGGCCCAGGCGGGCGCGCGGCCCAAGCGCGCACGGGAGCGGACCGGCCCAGGCCCATCGGCCTGCTGGCCCTTTGCCCTAGTCCACCATGGACCGAGCGGTACACGGCTGGGCCTGTGGACCGCGTGGGCGTTTTCCACACGTTTCTCGCAGTCCACGACACTATTCCATGGACCGAAGCACGATCTGAGGGCGTGGGTGGCTCCCGATCTTGATCCGACGGTCCAGGGGTTATCTGGTTTTGTTTAGGACTCCTAATCCATCTCTAATTAAGTTTTAAGCCCTTTAAATAGGGCTGATCGGTAACAGAGAGGATGTGTGGTTGGTTTTTTGCACTGTACGGAACCCAAGAGAAGAGAGAGGCGGAAGCGCTGAGAGAGAAGGAGTAGGAGGCTCCTGGACAGCGGTCGCCAGGCACTTCAGGGATTCAGGGGGGTCTTCAAGAGAGAGAGAGCTTTTGTGAGAGAAACTTCAGGTGAGAGAGAATTGGGTGTACAAGGGTTGAGGGTGAGATCTCCTCTTGTAAAATTTCTTTTTCATAGTAAAGTTTGCATGCCCCGTGGAGGCGAGCCCTTTTGTGGCTGATCCACATATTTTGATTATTTTTCTTTTTGTTTTGTTTCTTCTTTCTTCCTGCTGCATCACGTGGTACTGAAAGGATCTTGGAAGGTGGTGTCCTGACCAGACATCCACTCAACAAGTGGTATCAGAGCAAGGCGGTACAAAGATGCAGATTGCAGTGGTGGTGAGCAAGACTGAAGATGGAGAAGACAGGAACAATCAAGATGGAGATCAACAAGTTCGATGGTAAGAGCAATTTCTTCTTGTGGCAGGCAAGGGTGAAGGACGTGCTCATCCAACAGGGGTTGATCGATGCTCTCTTATGCGATGAGAAGCCAACCACCATGGAGGTGCGGGATTGGAAATGGCTACAGATGTAGGCGGTGAGTACCATCCGCATATACCTGGTGGATGAGGTGGTGATCTACTTCTTCCCAGCAGTGGATATTAGATTCTGCATGCCCCTATCATATATGTTGCAGAGAGGAGCAGTTTGACTCCCTGGAGAATAGTGAGGGCACTGTATATCTGCCGGATGGATTGAGCTGTGCGATCAAAGGTATTGAGACGGTCAGCTGGAGGACACATGACGGTGCAGTGAGGAGATTGGAGGAGGTCCGATACATACCCAATTTCAGACGGAATCTTATCTCACTTAGCAGACTGGATTCAAGAGGCTACAGGACGGTAGCTGGTGGAGGAATCCTGAGGGTACTACGCGGCAATAGGATTGTGCTGGAGGAGAAGAAGGGGAGCAGAGGACATTATTATCGGGCAGGGAGCCCAGTGCGAGGTGGAGCTTCGGGAGCCAGGTGGAGTCCAGAACGAGGTGGAGCTCCAGGAGGCGGATCGGGCACGAGACAGGAGACTCGGAAGAATGAGAGGTGACGTCGCAAGGTGAGATTCCTATTGCCACAGGATGATGCCCCGAGCAGGTCTCAGATCAGGAGGAGCACAGCATACGATGGAGATAGGATCGAGCAGCCTGGCTCGACTCTCATGTTTGCCCATCCATGATCAGCAGGCGATTGCCCCAAGGCATGGGGGCGAGGAGATCCAAAAGCTCTCAGAGTTTGGAGGAGGCCGAATATCGAGTCGAGATGGAGATTGTTAGGATTTGATGCCTCAAGATTCAGCCCACATTGAGCCCACAACGAGGTTCGTGATGAAAAATGAAGTCCAACGAGACCAAGATCACCTGAAACGGAGCTCGGATGGAGGAGATACAAGCTTCTGAAGTCGGCACGAGATTCGAGGTGATGGAGGACCGTCGGTGACTGACGGCAGGCGGCAGCGGCATGGCTGCAGGCGGCGGCGCGCGGGATGCGCGACCCATGCGGGATGCGCGACCTATGCGGGCGGGCGGCCCAGGCAGGCACGCGGCCCAGGCGCGCGTGGCCTGCGCGGGAGCAGGCCGGCCCAGGCCCAGCGGCCTGCTGACCCTTTGCCCCAGTCCACCATGCACCGAGCGGTCCACGGCTGGGCCTATGGACCGCGTCGGTGTTTCCCATGTATTTCTCACGGTCCAGGGCACTATTCTGTGGACCGGAGCGCGATCTAAGGGCGTGGGTGGCTCCCGATCTTGATCTGATGGTTCAGGGGTTATCTGGCTTTGTTTAGGACTCCTAATCCATCTCTAATCAAGTTTTAAGCCCTTTAAATAGGGCTGATCGGTAACAGAGAGGATGTGTGGTTGGTTTTTTGTGCCGTACGGAACCCAAGAGAAGAGAGAGGTGGAAGCGCTGAGAGAGAAGGAGCAGGAGGCTCCTAGACAGCGGTCGCCAGGCACTTCAGGGATTCAGGGGGGTCTTCAAGAGAGAGAGAGCTTTGGTGAGAGAAACTTCAGGTGAGAGAGAATTGGGTGTACAAGGGTTGAGGGTGAGGTCTCCTCTTGTAAAATTTTTTTTTCATAGTGAAGTTTGTATGCCCCGTGGAGGCGAGTCCTTTTGTGGCTGATCCACGTATTTTGATTATTTTTCTTTTTGTTTTGTTTCTTCTTTCTTCCTGCTGCATCGCGTGGTACTGAAAGGATCTTGGGAGGTAGTGTCCTGGCCAGACATCCACCCAACAAAAAGGTTTACCAAAAGAAAGGCTTGTGATATAAGACAAATAGAACATTTCTCATACCTTATATGTCATAAAATAGGACTGGGAAAAACACAGAAGAAAGCAAATGCCCAGGTGAAGATCTAGAGGTTTTATCTAAAATGGACCAAAATAAGTTGCTAATTGTTCAGATGTGTAGTTTCATTGCAGTATTCTGATTATGAAACATCTCCAGAGACATGTTTTATTCATATAGAGTTTTGAGCTATGCTTTTCATTGAACTCTTTGATATTCTTCACTTTAGTGTTATAAACATGCTTTATTAAATCTAGATTATTCTTTTTGATAGAATTTGTTCTGTTGACAAATGAAGAGAATTAAATTCTTACAATTTCCTCTGGAACCATTTGTAGGATCTTTTACATATCCAAATACAACTTTTGGGTGAGTCAATGTGAAAGATGTTGCCATGGCACATATTCTGGCATTTAAGGTTCCTTCAGCAAATGGAAGATATTGTTTAGTTGAAAGAGTTGCTCACTATGCCGAGGCTGTGAAGATTTTGAAGGAAAAACCATCTTTTTTCTTGTAGAATCTTCCAGATCTAATGAGATCTGGGGCAGAATATTTTTAAAAATTATCCTACTTTATTTTAGATCTAAGGTCTATTAGATCTAATTCTTATTATCTAATATTTAATCTAAAATTAAATCTAAAACTTGAGGATTAGAGAAATACCTCTAGGATAACTAGATTACCCGGTAGATGATCGCAGCAATATCTGAGGTTCAAAAATAGCCACGCAGTTGCCTGGCCTCTACCGATATCCACTCAAGCAGGATCTGGATCATCTTCTTCTTGCAAATTTTTGCTCTAAAAATCATATCTGGATCTGATATGAAAGATCTTCAAAAGATCTTCTGAAGCTGGAGCAGCAGGTTCTCGATAAATCCCTGCAACCTTCTATTCAAAGAGCCACCACGTCTTGGACAAGCACCAGATGGACGTCCAACTTCTTAGACATGAAGAGGAGAGAGAGAGGAGCAGAGGGGACATAGAGAAGTAGAGGAGAATCTCATTTTTGCTAGGTATTGAGCAGAAATCTCTAAACCCTAGGCGCAGACAAGGTTTAAATAAACCTTGCTGCGCCATGCAGTGCCACATCATTCGATCAATTAAAAAATTTTAATTAATTCTGAAAAATTTTGATTGATAGAGTGATGTCATCTGATCATATCAAATAAGAATTCCCTCAATTTTCACCACTGTTGGCACCAACACTGGATAAGCACAATGAGATTGGCGCCCCACAGTCCAAGTCGATCAAGGGATCAGAGTCCTCATCTCATGGGACTATCCTTATCCACTTGGGGTGCACGCCCAATCTGATCTTGGCACCCACTTTGAGGCCTAATTTAGTAGGTGGACACTACACAAAAACTATCCAATAACCTCTTACCAAGTGGCTTTCAGTTTAAGATCCATAAGTCAATATTTGACCGATGTCCTAAAACAGAAATGGTAGGTGACAGGAATTAGCAGGTGTTGTCTTAAATTCATCTCATAAATTAAGATAAGATTTTTTTGAACTGGATTGGTTCCAGTCAGACTGAGAGAAATCTTCTCAAGGTTCTCTGGGTGAGTCAAATCATATTTGGCTCAGTCGAGATGAAAAAAATTGCACGAGGTGAAAGTTAGGCTCAATTGTGTGCTAGCACGATTTTCTTGAACCTAATTGGATCTAATCCAAATCAATCGAACTGGGCTAGCTTGATTGATGACATCCAGATCCTAACTCTTGTTTGTGCGATCCAGTTAGGTTCATTTTCATATGGTAATGAGACATGTCATGATCTCATCATCGACATCATCGAAACTCCTTTCGATGGATCAGAACTCTTCTGATTCAAATAATTAGAATAATCGATCATCAAGATTATTCTAATTGCTTTCAAAATCCATCAGTGACACCTAGCAGTATATAGTGACAACCCATCAGAAATGAAGACGAACCTCTCGGTGCAGCTACCTGTGTGATTGAGTTCCTCTATCATGAGTCCTGACTGAATTAGGGTTAAGGTGAACTCGTCAAACCCAACAGCAGTCATATGAATCAATCGATTGATCCGAGTCCGATGTGAAATCTCAATGAAAATATTTTTTCTATTATTTCACTCTGCCATAGCCATGGGCTTAAGGACTCAATCTTTCGATCATCATAGGACTACTCCTCTCATTTATCGAGATTAATAGATCCCATCTTGGTGCGATCTGGTTCCTACAATGAATATGCTATAGCCAACATACACCTCAGGGTTCTGAATGGCTAGGAGATTGAGTTATGGTGTAGTCAAACTATAACACACTCAAGGTGAACTATCGATGCACCTCAGGTCAAAGAACTAGACACACAGCTGCAGCATCGAGCTAGTCATCGATGAGAAGGTAGACTTCCTTATGACTACTCAAGGTGGTCACGCTCAGTACTCTCATTCTCAATGAATACATGTACTCTCACTCTGGTGTCTCCACACTGTAGACTCAAGACTCATTTATCCTAAGAAAGCGATCGTACACCAACCTTCCAGATCGATCACCATCCTCGTGATGATCCTATGGTCAGGAGCTGTTTATAAATTAGTTATGTAAATTCATGCCTTAAATTTTTAACTCTTAAAAATATGAATTAACATTCCTACTAACTCAAAGGATGTATCACAAACATAATGTACACAATGTGATAGTAGAATAACCCTTTTATTCATTTATAGTCAAAATTATAAATTTGCCCTTACATTTGTACAGGAATGTGTCAGCCAATCTGGCATCTAGGGCACACATCTAACAGATTTTGTGTAAACAATATCCTACTCTTAAACTGCCAGAGAAGTAAGTCACTGTCTTTAATGGTATTGGATTTGTGTAACTGCTAAGCCATATATTTTAAAAACCATGTTGTTTTTAAGGAAAATAACTCTCATGTTAATTGCAACTATGCAGTTTCTCTGTATTTTGTTTTACATTCTTTGTCCATGTTTCTATCTTGCATTTTTATATTCTTGTCTATTTAGTATGTCTATACTGTAAAAGAAAGTTTTATTATAGCCTAGTATTAGAACATGTATTGTTGTTCTTGGATTATGACTGTATATAATAGCTAATATTTTTGGATCATTTTCCATTTTCATCCAGAATCTAGGAATTCATTGCTTTCTCACACTGAGCCAAGCTGTAAACCCCATCCGTATTGAGGTTGCAATTGTCTCTACATATAACAATATGCAATCAAAGATGGGATGAGCATGTAAAATGTCACAGCAACAATAATCTATCTTATGAGAAATGGAGTGGTCTTTACATATTTGCTGACATCTTTTGTCTAATAGAAACATTTTTAATATGTTCCTTAAGTATCATGTCATTTAAGGCACTAAATAAATATTTAGGTTTTAAGCTCATAGACATAACCTCTGATTTTAACCTGCTATGGGTTAGCGCTAACTACTTGATATAAAAATTTTGTTTCCATTTTACTGCTTAACTGTTGCATTTGGGTCACATAATTTCATAGAAATCTGAGATATCCACTGTATGGTGGTGATTCAACTATCAGATTTGCTTTTTGTCATGATCATGAGAGTCAACGGATGCAGAGATATATTTGATTATTTATCAAGTATTAATCAAAGATTTAGTTCAAATTGAAGAGATATCAGATCACATCAAGACTTTGTATAATAGTTTGAATTCCTATTGAGAATTATTACCTTTTCCAAGCTGTTGTCCTTGGTTTATCATACCTAAGCAGAGTCAAGGAAGTATGGACCTATTTGAGCTTTATTCGAGCATATTTTGACTAAAACCACACAAATTTAATCAGAAAAATGTAACCCTGGTTTTTGGAGTGACATTGTTTCATACTTTAACTTAAAAGCTTTTGTTCCTATCTACAATAATAAATGATTATGTATGAGCATATTTATTTTTATCTATATTACCATGTCAAAATATTCATACATGATACCAAGAAGAAAACTGTAATTCATGTTTATCTATGTTTTAGATCTCTCATTATTTTTCCTAATTTTTTTTTATATGTACCCTTTTTTTTGGTTTTCTTTTGTTTTCTCTTTGCTTAAACTCAAAGGTATTAGTTTTCTAGCTTTGATAAATATAAGCTGAAACTAGTCCAAAATGTGAGGAAAAGCAGAACCAATTTGATAAATTATCCACTAATATGTGATTCTTAAATGCAGCCAAGCAGAACAACTGTAGACACCATGCTTAGTTGTCCTTTTGCACTTTATGTAGTGTCTACTTATTAGCAGCTGGCTTTTTAGGATGACCTGCTGCCATCTATTGGTGATTTCTCTCTCTCTTGGTATGCATGTTCTCTCTCTACTACCTCCTTGGCAGCACCTTATTTGTCTCAAGTTTCATAGAGACTACTTCATGCTTGACACTGCACTGGATATGGCTTCGTGCTTGTCTCTTCTTATGACCTTGTTGGACCTCACGAGCTTTGTCCAATATTCTCTTATGTTCAAACTTGTCCTCTTTAATTTTCTTATTTAATCTTTAGCCATCTACATCTCCTAAGTGATAAGAAGCTTTGGCACAGAAAATGAAAATGTAACAAGTAGCTCCAACCATAACCATGGAAATAACATATGATGCTTTCTCTTCTTTTGCATTAGGCCATTCCAATGCCCTAAGTATCTTGGACCACCTCGAATTGTATATTATAGCTGTTTATAATGTCTATAATGTCAGTTTAGAGTTTTTGTACTTGCAAATATGGATAACCATTGATTTGGCAGTCTTTCTTGCATGGATCAAATCCAAATTTTAATTGAACATCCTATTCTTTAGCTCAATTTTTCTACTGCTAGGCTCTGCTTAATCTATAGCATTAATATTACCTCCTGTTGATAGAAAAACATGTATATCTTATTAATGAAGATTACATCCATACATCCATAATTAAATGTGTGCCATGAATCAGCTATAAGTTATTGACTAACCAATGAATGTGTTTTGAAATATTTTTTTTTGTTTTGACACTGTGATAATAAAGCACAAGTATCATACTTGATTACTCTTCCTTAATCTTCTATTAGTAATATCTTTGAAGTATCAAATAAATATTGAAATATTTTTTTAGAGTGCAGATACATATTTTTGTATTTGTTAGATGTATGCCCAGGAAGTCAATCAGATCGATACATTAATTTTTTTTATGATATAATTTTTTATTTGACTTAATTAATTAGGACAGCTAATTTCATTCATATAATATATATATATATATATATATCCATAAATTATCTAGAGAATTAATAAGATGATGATACATATTCTCAAAAGTTGAGAATTTAAGATATATATTTTTGATGATTAATTCTCAAATTGCTTCCGATCGAAGGATCATCATGAAAATGGTGATTGATTTGATAAGATTGATGCATGGATCATTTTTCTTAGGATAGATGAGTCTTGGGTCTACAGTGTGGGGATACTGGAGTGAGAATGCAGGTATTTGTTAAAGAACAAAGATACCAAATGTAATCAACACAAGAAGTCACTGGAATGCCTATCCACTCATCAATGATATTCTCGATACTGTAGTAGTATGACTAGTTCTTAGACCTGCAGTGCCTCAACTGTTCACAATGAGGTTGCTGTAGTTTAACTACACCATAACTCGATTTTCTAGTCATACAGAGTCTTGAGGTGCATGTTGGCTGTAGTAGGTTCATTGTAGGAATAGGATGTATACCTAGATAGAATCTATCGATCTTAGTAGTTAAGGAGTAGTCTTATATAATTTATGAGATTGAGTTCGAAAAATCTTGGTCAGAGCAATATGAATGATAGAAAGGAGTTTTCATCAGGTTTCAGAAATGAACTCAAATCAAATAAATCTTACAGATGACAGATGTTGGGATTTGATGAGTTTTCTATAACTTCCATCTTGTCGGGACTCACGATAGAATAACTGAATCACATGGTAACTACACCTAGAGGTTCATTCTTCTGTTCTGCTAAATTATCACTATATACTGTTAGACATCACTGGTAGATTGTGGAACCAATGAGAATTATTTTGATGGTCAATAATTCTCGATTGGTGAGTTGGAATTGTTTCAATCCATTGAAAAGAGTTTCAATGATATTTTGATGGTGATCAAAATATTTTTCATTACCAGACAGAATAGAACCTATGGGATCATACATAAAAGAGATCTTGACTGATCGGATTGATGAATCATGATTTCAAATTACAAAAAAATTGAGACTTACTAAGAGTTAGTAAGTTATAGGAGGATCGAAAAAAGTCTCATTGGATTAAGACTTTAGAGTCCCACTGGATTGGGACTGTCAAATTGCAATTGTTGTATATTATTTGATTTAATCAAATATTTAGATTGGATCTTAATTAAATTAAGTCAAATTTAATTTGATTAGTTTTGATTTGACTTTGACTCAAATTAAATTTCACAAGTCTAATGAGATTAGACCTAATGAATACTTGATCCAAACCTATCTAGATTAGGTTTGACCTAATCTTTAGGAATATTTGATTTGGATTTGATCTTAGTCAAATTAAATCAGATTTAATTTGATTAGATATAGTTCTAATTTGACTTGGATTGGATTTCATTAATCTAATGGGATTTGATTTATGATGAAATCCAAATCTAATTGGACTCCAACTTTGTTTTGAATTTGAACCAACTTTGACCTAATCCAATAGGAGACCATGCCACATGTCCACGCCCCACATATTTTTGGTTTCACATTAAGAAAGGAGAGGGTGTGAGATATGTGTTGGCATAGAGAATTTTTAGGAGAAGCGGGGCGGCAACCAAGAGATAGACTCTAAGTCTATCTCTAACAAAACCCTAACTATCTAGTTTAAATAGAGGGATAAAGGGGGTGCCTCCTCTAGATGAGATCAAGAGTTTTGGGATGCCCAAGGGAGGATGGCATGGATCAAGTGGAGGACACCAAGGAGCCTTGTGCGTGAGAGCTTTTCATGTAGAGGTAGGTGAAATGCCTTTTCTCCATATCCTTTCTTTCTTACAACCAAGGGTTGGTTGTTAGGTAACTCCCTCTCTCTCTCTTGTCCAAAGGTTAGACATGTCTCCCTCTTCCTCTCTCCCAAACATGTCCAAGAGTTGGACATTAAAATCAAATTTGACCTGATTTTTCTTTCTTCCTATTGGTTCATAAGATGGACATAAAAGATCTTCTCATCCTTTCCTAGATCTAGTCCAAAGGTTGGACAAGAAGGAAGAAGAAAGAGATTAGATCTCTTGTCTTATTCTATAGATCTTCATATTTTCTCTTGAAAAGAGAAAAGAAAAAAAGAAATCAGATGTGATCTAATTTTATTCTCCTTTTTTTAGATCTATTTGATTCTCTTGAGAAGAGGATCAAAAGATCAAGTCGATTCGATAATCTAGAGAGCGATCTCTGCAAAAGAGCTAGCATCCTGGTGAGATTGAGACCTTCTAATCAGATCAGTCTCGATGGATATCTATAGAGATCGGATATTTGTACAGCTATAATGGAATCTCGAAGATATCCACGGATCATCGGATCATGGTGAAAATCTACCTACGTGAAGATATAAAATTTAGATTCTCTTTTAGATTTTTAATCTTGTAATTAATAATGATACCTGACTTTGTTTTGAGATATGATCCCTTTATGTATGTTAGATTAAATTAGATCTAATTTAAAAATTATTTTAATGTTGTTTTGACATAAAATTATCCTGACATAGCAGTAGAATGTTATATTGAATGGTTGTCCTAGAATAACGTTGAAGTAATATAGAAATTTTTATTTTCACTATGTACTCTATTTATATTTAAATTTTTAAAATTTTTGCATGCATATCTGTCATCATGTGATATCGACATCCAACAGTGGTATCAAAGCCATCTCATTAATGCAAGATTAAGATCAAAATTTTAGATCTAAAATTTATTTTTAAATCTAAAAATCTGAATTTTGATTGATCATGAAGATGATTTCAAATATGAAAATCTGATTTTTAGATCTAAAATTAAGAATGCTCATGATCGAGGAGATGGAATTCATGATCTGATAATCTATTTTTAGATCTAAAATCTGCATAGCTGAAATTCATGTGATGGATCTCAAGATTTAAAAATTGTTTTTAGATCTGAAATTCAAATTGCTTTATGTTCATGCTATTGTTTTTGAGATCTGAAAATATTTTTGAGATCTGAAAATTATTTTTAGATCTAAAAATTTAATTTCTTATGATTATTAATCTTAAATTAATGATTATTGAAAGTTATGTGATGTCTTGCTTAATCAGAATTTTTATTTCTAAATTTTATCCTAGTGTTCATGCATCTTAGGTTCTGAACCTAATATACATGTGACGTGAATTTTAATAGATCTAAATTTATTTTTATTACATATTCATGCATGAGATGATGTTCATAGATAAAGACCTATCTTGATGTGATCAATGATAGTTTAGATGCATTCAAATTAGGATAATTTGATTGAACATAAGATAAAATTAGTTGAGTCAATCTAAGTTCATCCTGACATAAGTTTGCCTGACATAATGAAGGTCATTATATTGTAAGATTGTCCTAGGATGAAAAGAGATTGATCAAATACCATAAGAAATTTAAGCATGAACATAATGGATTATATGATAATCATAAGGATTATGAGATAATCATAAGGACTATATGATAGTCATGCGTGTGTCTTTCATTGATACTTGTAGTGATCACCTTGAATCACTACAAACCTTTGGAGTAGGGTTGTATCATAAATGCACAATAATTTGGTTAGTGATTTGCAATCTGTGGTGACATAAACCAATTGGATCGAAATAATTTGAACTGGTTGATCGATTGGTGTCTAAGACAAGGGATATAATGATGGTTACTTAATTAGAACTGTTGCTCATGCACGGAGAGCCTCCCACCAATCTTGAACTTATCTGGCTAATTTGGTTAATTAAGTTTCTCATTGGGTGCCTAGGTTTGAGTTCACACATGTTGCAGTTGTGTCTTGATTCGATCTTGGTGAACCAAGTTACGATCTCTCTAGTAGATCCATATTAATTATGGATTTACATTGGATGTAAATAAATAATTAAAGTTAAAGAGACCTAAAATAAATCTTCTTAATTAGATATTAAGTTGAGCAGTCTTCATCCGTTGTAAATGTACATACTCTTTCGGGTGTTGATTGTTCTTGGCTGATCACAGTGGTTCAATTACATCAAAAAAGATGCAACCACTTTATAGCATAAGATACTCTAAGATAAAGATGGAGTTGGGTCCAATAACTATCAGAGAGGGATCCAATGATAGCTTTACATCTGCTGGTGAGCAGTGGGTCTGACTTAACTAAAGAATAAGACCAATAACTATTAGGTGAGGCTTTAGGACTTAGAGACCGAAGTTTGCTACAATATGCTTAGAGAAGTATTGGATAAGAGTTGTCCCCTCATTGGTTGACATATTGTCAATAACTGTCAGGTGAGGTGGTATGCCAATTGGTAGGATCATAGTACCTACTAAAAATTCTAGTCCGGAGGATTTCCATCTCTCTACCCGAGGAGTGTAAGAGATTCGAAAAAATAGTGGGAGCACATTTATTTTAAAAATCTCTAAAAATTTAAAATTAAGTAAAATATTTAACTAGAATCTCTACTTTCTGATAGAATTAAAAATTAGCTTTCAATTCTCACAAACTTAGAACCAATTGACTAATCGATCAAGTTATAAAGACTGGCTTAAGAATCTAAAATATTTTTAAGTTTTGAGAAGTTGAACTAATCAGGATATCCCTATGCCACCAAACTATCTGACATTGATCAAAGGATAATTAGTTCATAATTATTGTTTGACAATGATTAAGAACTTAGATGAGCTTGAGAAACTCAGTATGTCCAAGCATAAGGAATTGTGAATGGATTTGATCCTGCAATTCCTTACCAATTCATATGAAAGTTTGAGTAAACTATCACATAAATAAAATTGATTGCACCTTGGTTGAGTTGGTGAGTACCGATGAGACCTTGAAGAGTTCAAGAAGAAGGGTTCCTGTATACTTGGGGAACCTAAAGAAAAAGAAATAGGGGACATACCTTCAAAAGGTATGTTGGATATACTCGATATTGGTATCTGAGTAGATGTGAGTGCCGTTGGATTTAAGAGATTCAAAGATGAGATAAACCCAAAGTATATATGGTACTTCAATTTTGATCATGTTGGAGAGAACAGAATAAATTGAAAAAGCATGAACTCCTAGGCTCATTGACTCTTGAGTCGTTTCTAATTTATGAATTTTGTCTTCAAGGAAAGATAGCCAAACCACCTATTATGGGATATGGGGTGAGGACCACTAATATACTTGATACATTCTAATGTATGCAGTCCATTTGATGAGCTAGACAAGAGATGATTCTCTTTATTTCATTGCTTATATTAGTGACTGTTCACAGTATGGGTATATGTGTGAGACACAAATATGAAATTTTGAAAAGTTCAAAAAATTCAGATATAAAGTAAAGAAATAAATTGAAAATTCTTAAGATTCTTCGATGAGATCGAAGAGGTGTATGTCTTGGTGAGAGTTTCTAATCCATCTTAAGAAAATAATATAGTCTCATAATGGACTCTTGCTAGTACACTTCAAGGAGTATCAGAAAGAAGGAAGAGGACTCTATTTGATATAGTCCGATCCATGATGAGCATCACTGATCTTTTCTTATTTTTTTTAGAAATTAGCTTTACTTGATGAATAAGAGTTCCCTCTAAGTCTTTCCTATCACGCCATATGAGATGTGGCATGTTTAGGATGTTCGGCCCATATCAAGTGTTAACATATGGATAAGTTAGAGGTTGGGTGTATGAGACTCATTTCAGAGTATCTTAAGAGTTTTAGGAATACTTTCTTCTCAAATGATCACAATATGATTGTGACCCGACATGCTATATTCTTAGAGAAATAGTTTATCCAAGAGAAAAATAGTGAGAGAAAATCTGAGCTCAAAAAGAAAATCTCTTAAGAGCAACAAGTCACAAAACCTATAGAACCTATTTATGTTAAGCCAATATATATAGTTCCTCCTTTATCTTATAATCTCCTATCCTACTCAAAGATACTTAGGTATTTTGATAGAAGACAGAGGAAATGTTTCTCAAAGGAGATAAGGAACATAAATTTAATGTGATCAAATACTCCTTAAGGGAAATATGTGTTTATAAAGGTCAATGAGAGTATTATCACGATCCTCATGTTGTATGCGGATGACATCTTCCTGATTAGGAAAGTTGTTCCTAAGCTGACATCAGTTTAAAATTTGGTTGTCTAAACAAATTCTCCATGAAGGATCTTGGGAAAGCATCCAATAAGAATTTATAAGATAGATCTAAAGGGATGCTAGACCTTTCACAAAAGATATGCATAAAGGAGGTGCTGAAAGGGTTCAGCAAAGAAAACTCCAATAAGAGTTTCTATCCTTTAGGCATGAGGCTGATCTCTCTAAAAAGATATGTTCTAACACATTTGAAAAGATACAGTACATGAGCTAGATTATTTATGCTTAGCTAAAGGGAGCCTTATGTATGTCATGCTATGTACACAAATTGATATAGTTTTTGCTTTGAATGTCACGAGCAAATATCGGTTGAATCCAGACTGTGAGTATTGGATAGTTGTGAAGAATATGTTTAAGTACTTGAGAAGCACTTAGGATATATTCATAGTCTTAGGGAGGAGAAGAAAAATTGAGGATACAAGGATTCATAATTCAAACTTTAAGTCTAAAGCTGATGGTAGAGAGTCTACATCAGGATGTATTTTCTTAAACAATGAAATTTAGTAAATTAGAAGAGTTCCAAACAACCGATCATTGTAGATTTTAGAAGTCAAGTATGTCGTTGCTTGTGAGGTAGCTAAGGAAGCATTCTGATTTTTTGCAAAATTAGGTATAATGTCATGAGATGACACAATACTATACTGTGGCAACATAGGCACTATAGCTCTAGCTAAGGAGCTAAGGTCTCACCAGAACTCTTGGCACATAAAAGCAATGATTCACGACTATTCCAAGAAGTAAGACCTCGAGGATCAAAGTAGATCCCACGAAAATGTGGCAGGTCCACTGACTAAACGATTTAGCCAATCAGGATTAAAGCATGTCTTGAGAAGATGGGGTTTAGATTTATGGCAGATTAGCTTTAGTGCAAGTAGAAGATTGTTAGATGTATGCTTCAGAAGTCAATCAGACTGAGACATTAATTCTTTCTAAGATATAATTTTATAATTAACTTAATTAATTAGGATAGTTAATTTTATTTATGTAGTATATGTGTCCATGAATCGTCCAGAGAATTAATAAGATGATGACACATATTCTCAAGAGTTAAGAATTTGAGGCATGTGTCATTGATGGTTAATTCTCAAATTACTCTCGATCGAAGGATCATCACAGAGATGGTGATTGATCTGATAAGATTGGTATACGGATCATTTTTCTTAGGATAGACGAGTCTTGACTCTACAGTGTGGGGATACTAGAGCGAGATTGTGGATATTTGTTAGAAAATAAAGGTATCAAGCGTGACCAATACGAGAAGTCACTTAGATGTCTATATTAAGAATAGTGTCCCAAAGCCAATCGTCAGTCTGTTGACGATTGTGCTCATTTTTGTATATATACATGAATTAATAAAAATTATTTTGATATTTTTCATCACAAAATATTTCATCTTCTAATGAACTCCTATGTTGTGGTGAAGTCCTTAGGACTATTTAGACACGACAAAGGAGGATTTGTCATTTAGTCTTTAAATCTGTTCGTGACCAAATGATACGTTGTTACCAAGGATGACAACATTTATCAAGCATAGGTCATTGTGTGCCATATAGGTTGGTTGTCCTCTTAATCAATGAGTGTGGAGACACTGGTATGGCATACAGGTGAGATGTAAGGGTACATCTACACTGAACGTGACTGACTCCGGAGCTATTTCTGCTGTCAAGATTTGCTCCGATGGAATATGGGTATAAATATCCCTCCGACCTGAGACCGCCACGGTGACTTGCAAGCAACTCACTGCACTTAGGCACTGGACTACCTGAATTTTTAATTCAATGACGGAAGGCTGCTGGGTCTAGTCAAGTACTTGACTTGTCGGTGCGTGTGTCAAGATGGGATTGACCACTCTAGTTTAGAAGCTGTGTACAATCGTGTTTCAATTTAGCAAAACCTTGGCTAGGGTAGTCCTTGTGAGGAGTCACAGGACTCTTTGAGTTGAGCATGATTCGGATGATCTGATCAGGGTTGACAGTTTAACCTTGAGTCATCTTAAACACAGGGGTCAAAAGGATGAATTATACAGTAACCATATTCATGTAGGTTCTGAGTGTTGCGATTGTGACTCTTCAATCTATCCGGACATTAGGTACCAATGCTAGATGGTCACTTCGATTAGTATAGGAATTGGTTCTTGTGCTACCGGCTTAGGTTCGAACCTGCGGGGTCACACACATTAGAGGTTCCTATCTGATCTGATGGCTGATGTAGAATCCTACATGTTTGAGACTCAGTGATCGAGAATCAGGATTCTCTAATCATGAGTTTCACATATTTTGGGTACTGAAGTCAAGAGTCCCACTGGTTTAGGACTCTTCGATCAGGGTTACATATCGATGAATTCTGAAGCCCGATTACCCATCGAATTTGGACTCAATATTTATGAGAAGTTTAATTAATGATTTGATCGCTAATTAACTCAATTTGATTGAGTAATTAATTTTGAATCAAGTCCAATTGAATTGGATTCAGTTGGGTTTGACCCGATTAGGTTAAGAGTTGACCTAATCGTCGAGATGGTTTGGTCCCTGATTTGATCAGGAATTGGTTTTAGTCAATTTCTGATTTGATTAAGATTTTATTGAGCCTAATTAAGCCTAATTAAGTTGGATTTAAATTAGTCTAATTGGACCTAACTTATTTGGTTCAATTAGGTTGGTTTAAATAATTAAACCACTTTGACCCAATCTCCATGTGCCATCTCACTTCCATTGCACCCATTTGAATTCATGAGAAGGAACTTCTCATGAATTTTTTCCTCACACCAAGCCCTCTCCACACTCCACTTTAATGTGTCAAATGAATGGATAAGGATGATTGGTTGGCCATTCAAATTCAAAATAAAGTTTGAATTTGAATGGGCAATCAATCTTTGCACCTTATCTCTTTTTTTACGCCCCATTTATTACATGAGAAAAAGGTTTCTCATGAAATCACTCCATGCACAATTTAAGCCACGCCTCACACCTTTAGTGGATAAGGGATGAGTTGGTGTCTATTTGAATTCAAAATTTGATTTGAATTCAAATGTGCAATTACTCATCTTTATCTTTTCTTTTGGATAAGAAGTTTGACGTTGTTATAAAAGGAGGAGAAGAGTGGGGCGTGCAAGAAGAAAATTTTTGGAAAAAAATTTTGGGACGTGAGAAGTCTTGTGTGTGAGAAAAAAGTCCATATCTTTTCAAGAGAAAAAGAAAGAAAAGAAAGAAAAGTGGGTGCAAGGTTTCCAGTGAGTTTCCTAGAGTTTCAGCCTGGCGTTCTGGAAATGAGAAAGTGAGCTACGAGTGTCATAAGCCCACAAAATCTTAGGGAGATCTTCAACATCATTTCAAGCATGTCTGTTGATGATCTGGAGCATCCAAAAAATCGATAGACATCGATCGAAGGAGTTTGATCAGCATCGGCCGTCAAAAGGGCTCTACAACGAGCTAGCACTCGTGAGGAGTCGATCAGATCGGAAGCTTCGTGTGGATGATCCACAGAGGTCAGACACACTGTGTGGCTGTATCACGATGATCAGACTCTCCTGACGGTGATCAGATTACGGTGATCTACTACCCGCATAAAGGTATTGTGTTCTGAACACATTACAGTAAAGTATTTACGGTTCAAATTTGAATTTCAAATTTAAATGCATGCATGCTATATATCATATTTAGATCCTAGTGTAGGATAAATTCATATTAATTAATTAAATTAATTAATATTTTTTTACTGTAAAATCATAATTTTGAAAAAATTTTAAAATTATCATTTTACCCCTGCACTGAATTTCTCCCCAAATGGTATCAGAGCAGATTTTTAGATATGATATATATATTTGCATGTGTAGATTAAGTTGCAATCTAAAAGTTTAAATTTAAAATTTGAAATTTAAATTTTAAAATTTGAATTTTGAAAGTTGTTCGAAATTCAAAATTCAAAAATTTGAAATTCAAAATTTGAATTTTGAATTTTGAAATTTAAAATTCAAAATTCAAAAATTTGAAATTTAAAATTTAAAATTTAAAATTTGGTTGAAATTTCAAATTTGAAATTCAAAATTTAAAATTCAAAATTTGAAATTCAAAAATTTGAAATTTGAAATTTGTTTGAAATTTGAAATTCAAAATTTAAAATTTAAAATTTAAAATTTAAATTTTGAAATTGGTATATTTAGATATACTTGATCCAAGTAGCAAGTAATCGAATTGGGTTGGTTGCCATGGCCGTCCGGTCATAGGAGAAAAGTAGGGTTTAAAGGCCCTCTCCTCCCATTCGATAGGGTCTCCTATGGCGGTAGGGGTGCTGCTGTAATTATATCCCATGCAGATGAAGCAGCTAAAGGAATTAATTGTAAAGGTTCAATTATGAAATTTATCATAAATATGTTAGATTAGATCTAAAGAAATATTCATGATTTATTTTGATTGAGTTATTTTCTGTTATGTAATTAGCAATAGGATTGCTATTTATGAAATGTGCTGATCTATTTGTGAAATAAGTCAACATATTTGGTGAACAGAAAATAAAACCTTTCAAATTTAAAAATTATTTTCAAAATGTCAAACCCTGACCCATCAGCCCAAATACTTAATTAAAAGAATTAAGTGTTGTCTAGTAGGTCTAGAATTATGAATTAAGACCTAAGACAATTGCATAAACTTGTGGGCCAATGGGTTAGATGGATTAGGTCCATAATTGGGTTAGACCTAAGGTTAGCTTAAAGAAATAGACTAAATTAGAGTAATTGGTCAAATCTAATCAAAAGTTGAATTAGATTAGGTCAGGAATACTCTAGACTCAACTCCAATAGTTGTAGTTGAATGGGTCCATGTCTTTAACTAGATCAAGATGGACTTAATTCATGGCTACGTGGTGGAACCCTATTTAATAAGTTGATCAAATTAAAACTAATGAATCAGTTGGTGTCTAAGGTAAGTTTGGCATTTTGACCAGTGGTTTTTAAGTGGGAGCTACTCACAGTGACTTGATCTCTGACGAGTTAATGGATTATCCCCACCACTGATCTCACTTACCTGGCCAACCTGGTGAATTAGGTTTTGATTAGATCACTTGGTGATTAGGGTTCACCCATGTCATTAGGTAAATCAGTTTGACTAATTTAGGTTCTCCTAATGCCAGCTTTAATTAAATCCTTTTTAATCTGACTTGGTGAAGTCAGTGGGACGATTGAAATTGGTTGGATATTTTCTTCTCATCTATCCTTTAATAAAATCCTCAAAAATTATTAGGTCCTTAAAAATGATTAAGTTATATTGATAACTAAGTCATAGCCTCCCATTAAGTGAGTGATAATGAGTCCATTAGTTTAATAATCATTGGAGGCCCAAAGGCCTGGTGCTTATTGACTAATGGAATTATCATTCATAATATGATAATTTGGTTTGAGTCTTTCTGATGGTGGTCAGGTTGGTCGGCCAAAGTCGGGCCTGATCATTTATTGGTCTGATTCACCAAATCAAATCATGTTAAGGTTGGACCTAACCAGATCTTTTCAATGGAGGCCAAAGCCTACTGATTAGGTTTTGGGGCAAAATCAATTACTAGAAGTTGTTTAGAGAAACAACTGATTATGAACCTACCCATAGATGCACATGGGTTGACCAACCAAAATTGGGCTCATGTGTAGTCTGTGTGGATTCTAGTACCCACTAAGGAATTAAAGTAATTCCTTGAATTGGAAGTTGAGGCTACCAGTTCGTAAAAATACTGAGAGAAACTTTAGACTAAAGTCCAAATCTTTAGTATTTATAATTTATGTACTAATAGATGTCTGGTTTTTCTTTATGCAGCTATGGCCACTACCATGTCCCTCCGGTCATTATTAGATAATGACAAGCTCATGGGACCTAATTTTGATAGCTGGTATCGAAAATTAAAAATCATCCTTGAGCATGAGCGGATCCTTTATGTAGTAACGAATCCGGCACCTGAGGAGGCAGCCCCGAATGTTAGAGGGATAGTCCGAGACACTTATCAGAAGTGGCTCAACGATCGCACCACCGTTCGGTGCATTATGCTGGCGGCAATGAATGATGAGTTCAGCCACAGGTTCGAGAATGCCCAACCACAGGAAATGCTTCAAATGTTGAACGACTCCTTTAGGATGCCTGACGACATTGAAAGGTACAAAACTAGTTATGCCATTTTCAATGCTCGGATGAGGGAAGGAGCCTCAGTCACTGATCATGTACTATACATGATCGAAATGATTGAGCACCTAAGTAAACTGGGCTTTCCCCTGCACGAGCAGCTCGGTAAGGATGTGATCCTTAATTCATTAACCAAGTCTTTCCTCCCCTTCCTTACTCATTTTCGGATGACAAAGCCTGCAGTGAACTACCACGGCTTGTTGGGGTTGCTGCAGAACTTTGAGAAGGATCACCAGCTCCATAAGGAGATGGTGAATATTGTGGGAGGATCTTCTTCTGGTCGTCGATCCTTTAAGAAAGGGAAGAAGAAGAACAAGAAGAAGAAGAATAAGAAGGTGCAGCTGCATGCTGAGACGTCTGCACAGGGTCAGACCAAGAAGCGCAAGCCCGACTAGAGCCAGACGGAGTGCTTCTTTTGCAAGAAGCAGGGGCACTGAAAGAGGAACTGTCCTCTATACTTGCTTCCCTAGACTCGAACAGGCCGAAGAAGAAGCAAGGTACTTATATGATAACACCTTGCAACTTTTTTATTTGTGATACTACTACCTGGGTATTGGATACTGGAAACCCTTATCATATTTGCAATTCGATGCAGGATCTACAAGTCAGTAAGAGATTTGATGAAGGCGAGAGATTCCTGAACGTTGGAGATGGAAGCAAAGTTTCAGTTCTAGCATTAGGAATCATGAACCTTGTAATCAATTCTCGAAACGTAATTCTGAGTGAATGTCACTATTGTCCAAGCTTTTTATTAAATATTATTTCTGTAGGCCTTTTGGCCATGAACAGTTATCAATTTTTAATAAAAAAATGTTTGCAATATCATTTTGAATGGTATTACAATGTTTGTTGGACAACTTAATAATAGAATTTACTTTCTATCACAACCTGTTAATGTGGTTCAAACCTCCGGTAAATGTCCTAGAATAGACAATGTGTCAGAAGTCTATCTTTGGCACTGTAGGCTAGGTCATATCAATAAGAACAGGATAAACAGGTTGGCTCAAGAAGAAATTCTTGAAGTAGGTAATTGTGAATCACTTCCAACCTGTGAGTCCTGTCTTCTTGGTAAAATGACCAAATCACCTTTTACTGGAAAAGGTGAGTGAGCCAGTGAACTCTTAGGTTTGGTACATTCTGATGTATGTAGACCCATGAGCTCAAGTGCAAGAGGTGGATATTTCTACTTCATAACCTTTACAGACGACCTATCGAGGTATGGGTATGTCTATTTAATGAAGCATAAGTCGGAGTCATTTGAAATGTTCAAACTATTCCGAAATGAGGTAGAAAAATAAACTGAAAAGTGTATTAAAACTCTTCAATCTGATCGAGGAGGTGAATACCTTTCCAATGATTTTTTGATATATCTTGGGGAGAATGAGATTCTCTCTCAATGGACTCCTCCTGGAATACCACAGCATAATGGTGTATCTGAAAGGAGGAATCGGACCTTGTTGGACATGGTTCGATCCATGATGGGGTTTACTGGTCTGCTAATCTCCCTCTGGGGATATGCGCTCGAATCGGCTTGTTACCTTCTAAATAGAGTTTCGAGTAAGTCTATAACCAAAACACCATATGAGATATGGATAGGACGTAAGCCAGTACTCTCGCACCTTAGGGTTTGGGGGTGTCCGACTTATGTTAAACATTTAATTACGGATAAGCTAGGAGCTAGGTCTGACGAGTGTAATTTTATAGGGTACCCAAAAGAGACCAAAGGGTATTACTTCTACCTAGCTGATGAGCAAAAAGTATTTGTCAGTCTTAAGGCAATCTTTTTAGAAATGGAGTTTCTTGGTGAAGAGACTGTTGCCTCTAAGGTCGAACTTGACGAAGTTCAGCACGTGGAAAAACCGACACAAGTTGCTGAACCTGAATCAGATTTGGTTAGATCAGATCCGGAGCCCATTGTTCAAGCACCCTTAAGGCGATCTGGTAGAGTACCACGTCAACCAGACAGATACTATGGTTTCTTGATCCGGGACGGCGATCCTATCGAACTTGATAAAAATGATGAGGATCCGATCACCTACATGGATGCAATGCAGAGATCCGACTCTGAGAAATGGCTAGAAGCCATAAAATTCGAAATGGAGTCCATGAAGGTCAATGATGTGTGGACATTGGTTGACCCACCCGAAGGAGTAAAACCCATAGGGTGTAAGTGGATCTTCAAGAGGAAGAGAGGCGCAGACGGAAAGGTGGAAACCTATAAAGCCCGTCTGGTTGCCAAGAGATATCGTCAACGTTATGGTATAGACTATGACGAGACGTTTTCTCCTATGGCAATGCTTAAATCCATTCGGATTATGCTTGCGATAGCTGTCCATCTGGACTATGAAATCTGACAGATGGATGTGAAGACAGCTTTCCTAAACGAAGAGCTGGTGAAGAGATATATATGATACAACTTGAAGGATTCACATCCACAGATGAGTCTAAGGTGTGCAGGCTACAGAGGTCCATTTATGGACTTAAGCAGGCATCATGGAGTTGGAACATACGTTTTGATAAGATGATCAAGACGTATGGCTTCGTTAAGAATGGAGAAGAGCCATGCATTTATAAGTGGGCTAATGATCCGGTAGTAGTATTTCTTGTATTGTATGTAGATGACATTCTCTTAATCGGGAATGATGTCTCTGCATTACAGGGAATAAAGATTTGACTGTCGTCACAGTTTTTCATGAAGGATCTGGGAGAAGCATCCTACATCCTAGGGATGAGGATCTATATGGATAGATCTAAAAGGTTGCTTGGTTTATCTCAGTCCACGTACATTGATACTATGCTGAAGAGGTTCAGCATAGAGAATTCCAAGAAAGGCTATCTTCCGATAGGCCATAGAATTTTTCTCTCAAAGATGGATTGTCCGACAATACCTCAAGCGAGAGAGCGTATGGGTAGGATTCCATATACTTCGACAGTGGGATCTATCATGTACGCCATGATATGTATACGACTAGATGTGGCATACTCACTAGGGGTAGTGAGTAGATACCAATCTGATCCAGGGGAGAATCACTGGAAGGTTGTTAAAACCATCTTGAAGTATTTAAGAAATACTAAGGACCAGTGGCTTGTTTATGGTGAATCGAACTTGAGACTTATAGGGTTTACAGACTCTAGTTTTCAGTCTGATCATGATGACAGCAAAAGTGTATCGGAATTTATTTTTACCCTTAATGGTGGGGCTATCTGCTGGAAAAGTTTCAAACAGCACACAGTGGCTGATTCAGTTTGCGAGGCGGAGTATGTCGCTGCATCAGATGCTGCCAAAGAAGTGGTGTGGCTGAAAAAATTCATCATCGAGCTCGGAGTAGCACCCTTCCTTGTTGGTCCAGTTCTGCTCTACTGTGACAGCTCTGGAGCCATTGCTCAGGCGAAGGAACCAAAGGCACACCAGCAGACGAAGCATATTCTGTGCCGCTACCATCTCATCTGAAAAATTATGGATCGAGGTGACATCGATCTTCAGAAGATTGACAGAAAAGAGAACCTGGCTGACCCATTCACTAAAGCCATTGCGGTGAAGGAGTTCGATAACTACAAGTCGAAGATGGATATTAGATACTGCACCGATTGGCTTTAGGCCAAGTGGGAGATTGTTGAGAATAGTATCCCAAAGTCAATCGTCAGCCTTTTGACGGTTGTGCTCATTTTTGTATATGTACATGAATTAATAAAAATTATTTTTGCATTTTTCATCACAAAATATTTCATCTTCTAATGAACTCCTATGTCGTGGTGAAGTCCTTAGGACTATTTAGACACGACAAAGGAGGATTTGTCATTTAGTCCTTAAATCTGTTCGCGATCAAATTATACGTTGTTACCAAGGACGACAACGTTTATCAAGCATAGATCGTTGTGTACCATATAGGTTGGTTGTCCTCTTAACCAATGAGTGTGGAGATACTGGTATGGCATACAGGTGAGATGTAAGGGTACATCTGCACTGAACGTTACCGACTCCGAAGCTATTTCTGCTGTCAAGATTTGCTCCGATGGAATATGGGTATAAATATCCCTCCGACCTGAGACCGCCACGGTGACTTGCAAGCAACTCACTGCACTTAGGCACTGGACTACCTAAATTTTTAATTCAATGACGGAAGGCTGCTGGGTGTAGTCAAGTACTTGACTTGTCAGTGCGTGTGTCAAGATGGGATTGACCACTCCAGTTTAGGAGCTATGTACAGTCATGTTTCAATTTAGCAAAACCTTGGCCATGGTAGTCTTTGTGAGGAGTCACAGGACTGTTTGAGTTGAGCACGATTTGGATGATCTGATCAGGGTTGACAGTTTAACCCTAAGTCATCCTAAACATAGGGGTCAAAAGGATGAATTATACAATAACCATATTCATGTAGGTTCTGAGTGTTGCGATTGTGACTCTTCGACCTATCCGGACGTCGGGTACCATTGCTAGATGGTCACTTCGATTAGTACAGGAATTGGTTCCTGTGCTATCGGTTTAGGTTCGAACCTGCGGGGTCACACACATTAGAGGTTCCTATCTGATCTGATGGCTGATGTAGAATTCTACATGTTTGGGACTCAGTGATCGAGAATCAGGATTCTCTAATCATGAGTTTCACATATTTTGGGTATCGGGGTCAAGAGTCCCATTGGTTTAGGACTCTTCGATCAGGGTTACATATCGATGAATTCTGATGCCCGATTACCCATCGAATTTGGACTCAATATTTATGAGAGGTTTAATTAGTGATTTGATCGCTAATTAACTCAATTTTATTGAGTAATTAATTTTGGATCAAGTCCAATTGAATTGGATTCAGTTGGGTTTGACCCGATTAGGTTAAGAGTTGACCTAATCGTCGAGATGGTTTGGTCCCTAATTTGATCAGGGGTTGGACTTAGTCAATTTTTGATTTGATTAAAATTTTATTAAGCCTAATTAAGTCTAATTAAGTTAGGTTTAAATTAGTCTAATTGGACCTAACTTATTTGGTTCAATTAGGTTGTTTAAACAATTAAACCACCTTGACCCAATCTCATGAGAAGGAACTTCTCATGAGAAGGACCTAACTTCTCAATTAGGACCTCACTTCCATTGCACCCATTTGAATTCATGAGAAGGAACTTCTCATGAATTTTTTTCTCACGCCAAGCCCTCTCCATGCCCCACTTTAATGTGCCAAATGAATGGATAAGGATGATTGGTTGGCCATTCAAATTTAAAATAAAGTTTGAATTTGAATGGGCAATCAATCTTTGCACCTTATCTCTTTTTTTATATCCCATTTATTACATGAGAAAAAGGTTTCTCATGAAATCACTCCATGCACAATTTAAGCCACGCCTCACGCCTTTAGTGGATAAGGGATGAGTTGGTGTCCATTTGAATTCAAAATTTGATTTGAATTCAAATGTGCAATTACTCATCTTTATCTTTTCTTTTGGATAAGACGTTTGACGTTGTTATAAAAGGAGGAGAAGAGTGGGGCATGCAAGAAGAAGATTTTTGGAGAAAAATTTTGGGACATGAGAAGTCTCGTGCATGAGAAAGAAGTCCATATCCTTCCAAGAGAAAAAGAAAGAAAAGAAAGAAAAGTGGGTGCAAGGTTCCAGTGAGTTCCCTAGAGTTTTAGCCTGGGGTTCGGGAAGTGAGAAAGTGAGCTACGAGTGTCGTGAGCCCACAAAATCTCAGAAAGATCTTCAACATCCTCTCAAGCACGTTTGTTGATGATCTGGAGTATCCAAAAAATCGACAGACATCGATCGAAGGAGTTCGATCAGCATCGGCCATCAAAAGAGCTCTACAATGAGCTAGCACTCGTGAGGAGTCGATCAGATCGGGAGCTTCATATGGATGATCCGCAGAGGTCAGACACGCTGTGTGGCTGCATCATGATGATTAGACTCTTCCGACGGTGATCAGATTACGACGATCTACTATCCGCACAAAGGTATTGTGTTCTGAACACATTACAGTAAAGTGTTTACTATTCAAATTTGAATTTTAAATTTAAATACATGCATGCTATATATCATATTTAGATTCTAGTGTAGGATAAATTCATATTAATTAATTAGATTAATTAATATTTTTTTACTGTAAAATCATAATTTTGAAAAAGTTTTAAAATTACTATTTTACCCCTGCACTGAATTTCTCCACAGTCTACTCACTCATTAGTGACATTCTCGATGCTGTAGTACTGTGACTAGTTCTTAGACCTGCAGTGTCTCGGTTGTTCATAATGAGCTTACTGTAGGTTGACTGCACCATAACTCGATCTTCTAGCCATATAGAATCTTGAGATATATGTTGGCTGCAGTAGATTCATTGTAAGAATAGGATATACACCTAGATGAGATCTATTGATCTTAATAGTTAAAGAGTGTCCTATGTGATTTATGAGATTGAGTTTGGAAGACCTTGATCAGGACAGTGTGAATGATGGAAAAAAATTTTCATCAAATTTTATGAATAAATTTAAATCAAATAAATCTTATATATGACGGACGATGGAGTTTGATGAGTTTTTCATAATCTCTATCTTGTCAAAATTCATGATTGAAAAATTGAATCACATGGTGACTACACCTAGAGGTTCATTCTTTTGTTCTGCTGGATTGCCACTACATGCTGTTAGGTGTCACTGGTGGATTATGGGGCCAATGAGAATTATTTTGATAGTCAATAATTCTCGATTGATGAGTTGAAATTGTTTCAATCTATTAAAAAGAGCTTTAATACTATTTTGATGGTGATCAAAATATTTTTCACTAACAGAATAGAACCTATGGGGTGACACATAAAAGAAGACTTGACTGATCGGATTGATGAATCGTGATTTCAAATCAGAAAAGAACTAGAATTTACTAAAAGTTAGTAAGTTATAAGATGATCAAAAAGAGTCCCACTAGACTAGGACTCTAAAGTCCTACTGGATTGGGACTCGGTCAAATTGTAATTGTTGCATATTATTTCATTTGATCAAATAATAGGATTGGATCCTAATCAAATTAAGTTAGATTTAATTTGATTAGTTTTGATTTGAGTTTGATTCAAATTAGATTTCACAAATCTAATGAGATTAGACCTAATGAATACTTGATTCAAACCTATCTCGATTAGATTTGACCTAATCTTTAGCAATATTTGATTTGGATTGGGTCTTAGTTAAATTAAATCATATTTAATTTGATTAGATGTGGTTCTAATTTGATTTGGATTGAGTTTCATTAGTCTAATGAGATTGGACTTGATTTATAATGAAACCCAAATCTAATTGGACTCCAACTTTATGTTGGATTTGAACCAACTTTGACCTAATCCAATAGGAGACCATGCCACATGTCCACACCCCGCATGTTTTTGGTTTCACATTGAGAAAGGAGAGGGCATGAGATATGTGTTGGCGTGGAGAATTTTTAGGAGAAGTGGGGCGGCAACTAAGAGATAGACTCCAAGTCTATCTCTAACAAAACCCTAACTACCTTGTTTAAATAGAGGGATAAAGGGGGTGCCTCCTTTAGATGAGATCAAGAGTTTTGGGATGCCCAAGAGAGGATGGTGTGGATCGAGTGGAGGATACCAAGAAGCCTTATGCATGTGAGCTTTTCACGTAGAGATAGATGAGATGCCTCTTCTCCATATCCTTTCTTTCTTACAACTAAGGGTTGGTTGTTAGGTAACTCCCTCTCTCTCCCTTGTCCAAAGGTTGAACATATCTCCCTCTTCTTCTCTCCCAAATATGTCTAAGAGATGGACATTAAAATCAGATTAGATCTGATTTTTTTTTTGCTTCCTATTGGTTCATGAGATGGACACAAAAGTTCTCCTCATTCTTTCCTAGATCTAGTCTAAGGGTTGGACAAGAAAGAAGAAGAAAGAAATAAGATCTCTTGTCTTATTCCATAGATCTTCATATTTTCTCTTGAAAAGAGAAAAAGAAAAAAGAAATCAAATGTGATCTGATTTTGTCCTCCTCCTTTTAGATCTATTTGATTCTCTTGAAAAAAGAATCAAAAGATCAAGCCGATTTGACAATCCAGAGAGTGATCTCTACAAAAGAGCTAGCATCCCGATAAGATCGAGACCTCCTAATCAGATCATCTTCGGTGGATATCAGTAGAGGTCGGATATTTGTGCAGCTACGATAAGACCTCAAAGGTATCCACAAATAATCGGATCACAATGAAGATCTATCCTTGCAAAGATATGAAATTCAGATTCTCTTTTAAATCTTTAATCTTGTAATTAATGATAATGTTTGGCTTTGTTTTGAAATATGATCTCTTTATGTATGCTAGATTTGATTAGATCTAATTAAAAAATTATTTTAACATCTTTCTGACATAAGATTGCCCTAACATAGCGGTAGAATGTTATATTGAATGGTTGTCTTAGAACGATGTTGAAGTAATGTAGAAATTTTTATTTTTGCTGCATACTCTATTTATGTTTAAATTTTTGAAATTTCTGCATGATACTTGTCACCATATGATGTTGACATCCAACAATATTAACCTCTACTTCTCCTTCATTAACTTGTTCAGTACCTTTCCTACTCTGTGAAGAGGTTTAAGGCTGTTTTTTATTCAATCATTTCAATTACTAGTTCTTGAAGAGATAAGTTTTATTGAGTTACCCTTCAATCTAAATACTCTATCTAGATAAAGCTCTATTTTTCAAACTCGTTCTTTGATTGTCAAGCTTCATATGCTGGCAGGTGTGTGGATGACAAGCCCTTTGTGCCAATGTATCAGGTCTCAAAGGAAAAAGCAAAAAGCTTAGGCATTGACTATATTCCTCTAGAGACAAGCATCAGGGAGACTGTCGAAAGCTTGAGGGAGAAGGGGTTTGTTAGTCTTTAAAAATTAGTTGATGCATGTTAAAGCTCTCCACTTAGTTGGGACAATATTTAATGGCACTACAAAGAGTGCGAGATACTTTAGCTCTATCGAACCAAGAGAACTTTCAACTTTGTTTTGTGCAACTATGCAACCTTTGTTTTATTTATTACTGAGATATTTTCTAGTGGATATTTTTATATGTCTACTATGTTTGATTGTGTTTCTATGTATATAGTGATGTTTTTCTGACTATTTATAGGGTCAAATATAGTATGCGCTGAATTTCCCTTGACTTTCCTAGACTTCTTATGATCGGAAGAATGTCATGCCATGCAAAGGTTTCTATGACAATACTATCTCATTAAAGTATCATCATTATTATTATTGGCTATTATAGTGAATATTTTGTTTATTAATTAGTATTATTTTGGATAGCTCTTACAACATTTTTAGTAAAATACAATAATAGTTTATTCTTTAAACAAGGAAAACATCAAGTAAAAGCTTTGGATATATCTATTATGCAAGCAATGTTATGGTGCAATAAGGGCTATTATTTGAATGCATGCCATATGTTGTGCAACATAAGTTCGAGAATCGTAAATAATTATAATGATTGTTTGTTCCTTCATAATTATTCTTATAGGAGAAATGTGGAAGAAAATTACTGTATTGGCTACCTAAGTTCTTGCTCTATTTTAGCTTACCCATGAAACAAGGGCATAAATGGATAAGTGCATAAGTGGATCGTTAGAAATGGGTGCACAGATGGACCTTGTGATAATCATGATCTTGATAGTCGTGATGGAGGTTTCAACCTAGAAACATAGGGCACTCAAGCCTCCTTGCCAACACTTGCTTTTATTGGCTATTGGTTAAAGCATGTTCTAACTATTGATTTTTATTTCATTTTGTCTTTTATAAATATAAATATATATAGTATATAAACATGAAGTCTATATGTAAGAAGTACATTGTTTTTTCTGATATAAACTTATAATTTTTTTTGTTTCTTCAGCAATTATCAATAATTAATTGAGGAGCTATCACTTGTCTTATTCCATCTATTCTATACACCCTCTTTAAAACCTAGGCTTTTTCAAGATATCTTTTTCCTAGCCAACCTTTTATGGCAACTAAAGGTTAGTGCAATGCATGGAAGGTTAGTATTACAGGGAGTCCACTTGATGAGAATCAAAAATTCTACATTTATTTTAGATGGAGATATTATAATTTAGAAATTATAAAATTTTAAATAATTGAGAGATTTTTGAGAGATTTTATCTTATTTCCATCTTATTTGAGAGATTTTATCTCATTTTCATATTGATAGAAAATCTTGTTTTCATCTTAAAAAAAAATTATCTTGTTTTCATTTTATATGAGAGATTTTATCTTGTTTTCATATTGAGAGAAAATCTTGTTTCCATTTTAAAGAGATTTTATCTTGTTTTTATCTTATTTGAGAGATTTTATCTTATTTTCATATTGAGAGATATTATCTTGTTTCCATCTTATTTGAGATATTTTATTTTATTTCTATATTGAAAGATATGATTTTTACTTTTATTAAGATGTGATTTTATTTTCATCTTATTTGAAAGCCTATTTAAAGACTTCTATTATATTAAAGATGCAAGTTGGAATGACAAATCGAAAACCTTAAAGTGGGTTCTTTCTTTTCTTTCTCTTGATTTCTTTTCTTTTCTTTGACTGTTTTTCTTTTTCTGAATTTTTTTATCTTTTTTTCATTGTATTTTTCTTTTCTGTTTGCTATCTTGAGTTTCTTGATGCTACATTAATTTGGTATTAGAGCACTGTCAGATCACTTTTTGCACACTGTGTAAATTAGTTTGAGGTAACTAATCTTATCTCATTTAAGATATGATTTCTTTATTGAATCTTGTAACTTCTTCCAATTATGGGTAGCTTCTACGATTGCTTAGGTCTTTTTTTTTATTTCATACTTTCTTAAACCCAAAAAGAAAAAAAGAAGAACCAGAATCTTTTTGTTGGCCTTATTTTGTTCACATTTATCTTCAATAGCTCGATTATATTTCATCATCTCTTGGATATTGCATGAGTTAAAAAAATATAAGCACTATATTTGATTTTACATTATTTATTGTGAGCATTGTAACTGAATTTCTTATACAATATTTTAGTCTAAAATCACTTTATCCTTGCCCTTCCTTGCTACCATGACCATTAGTAATTTGAAAGATGCTCATTCTGCTATGGAAAAGGAGCTTGAATTAGTTAAAAATATCAAAATTGCATTTCAAAAAATTTTAAACCAAATATGCCAATCATTAGATCGACTTCAAACTAAGCTTAATGTGCTTCATACTAATCAGGTTGATCACCGCATGAACATGGCTCATCTCATCAATCAGCAGGTCGAATGCCAACAATCCCTGAGAGAGTCAAGGCTAGATAAACAAGCTCTAAAGGATGACCATACTACTATTCAATCCATTTGTCAGCCTCCTCCCTAGACTCTTAAGCCAACTGGTGGTTCGAGTCATGTCTTGCAGACTAGTCAATCCTTTCAAGCATCTCCAATCTACATGTCAGTCCCTTCAATTATCCATCACTCCTTAAACAATTTTTTGAGTCCTTATAATTGTAGGATTCCTCCAAATTATATGACAAAAGTTAGGGATGATGAGTACTATGGAGATAACTATAAGGAAGAAGTGGAACCACCTATTTTTCCATCTAGACCTCATGAAAAACCTATAAGGTATGATCATGGTCCTAGGCACTTCAGACCTCGAAATCAGCAATTTAGGTTGTATCCATCTAAATATGAGGAGTTTGAGGAATCACTTAAAGGGGTTAAGATTGACGTCGCTTCCTATGATGGTAGGTTAAACCCAGATACATTCCATGATTGATTATAAGACCTAATGGCTTATTTTGAGTGGTACCACATATTAGATGTATCTCGTGTCCGCTTTGCTAAAATGAATCTTGTAGATTCTGCCAAGAGATATTGGCAGACAATCTAAGAGATCTAGAATGATTAGGACATCCATCTATAGTTCTTTGGGAGGAGATAAAGTCTTAGCTTTATGAGAAGTATATTCTCACTTACTATAGGAGTCAGTTATTGGACCAATGTTATACTCTTAGGCAAGGAACCACTAGTGTCACTTACTACAACCCATTTTAAAGATTTACAATTGAGGTGTGATATCTCTAAAGAGTTACAGAAGCTAGTATCTAAGTTTATTAGTGGTTTGAGAGTCGAGTCGATTTGAAGAGGGAGGTTTCTTTGTATTCTCCTAAATCTATAGAGGATGCCTACCATAAAGCCTTAGAAGATAAGTTTCCTTCCCCGACGAGGCTAGATGGTCTAGGTCTATCCCTGTCAATCACACAAGGGTGTTTCATAGCTATTGCCTTTTCATACGAGTCATGATCCTACTCTGAGTATGACTGCTAATCAGCAACCCATGATCACTAGGACCCAAGACTCCGCCCCAATGGTGTTTCATTCAATTAGTTCTTCCAATATAAAGTACCATTATTGTTATAATAAGTGTCATATAGCTGCTTGATGTCCACATTGTACATTGGCCATAAGAATTGAAGGTGAGAAAACTTTATATGATGGCCCCATAGAAGACTTTAACCCTTTAGAACCAGCTACTTCAGAGAAAGAATATGAGGAGAATTGTGAGAATGTAAGAGAGTGTGTTCATGTTATGAGATGCACTGTCATCACTCTTGTAGACTCTAAGGCATGAAAATGCATTAGTATTTTTCATACCTATGCCCAATATGGAGATAAGGTCTATAAGCTTATCATCAATGGGGGTAGCTCTAAAAATATTGTATCTAATTTTGTCATTAGTAGTTTGAAGCTGAAGTCTCAGTCTCATCCTCATCCTCATCCCCATCCTTATAGAGTTGCCTAGGTAGATAAAATCTCACTTCCTATTAGTAAGTGTTGTCTAGTGCCAATTTAGGTGGAAGGTTACTCTGTTGAGATTATGTATGATGTGTTGTCTATGGAGGTTGCTAGTGTCTTGTTAGGTCAACCTTAGATTTATGATATAGATGCTCATAACTTTGATAGGGAGAATACCTATATTTTCATGCATAACGATAAGAAAATTAGGTTAAACCATGCTAAGCCTAGTGAGTCCCAACCTTTAAAAAAAGATAAGAGGTCTCTTCAAATCTTTAATCAGAAAAACTATCACATCTCGACTCATAGGGAATTTGAAAAAGAGAGTTGGGAGTCTAGAGTAATGTTAGCTGTCATCCCTAAAGAGAAGTTTAAGGATGTGACACTAGAGGATATATCAAATAGTCAAACAAAGACTGTCAACCATAGTCTTGGTGATTTGCTTAAGTGTTTAGTTGGCAATAGACCTGGTACATGAGATTTGTCATTTCTTATGATGGAATTTGCCTATAATAGCTCAATGAATTGATCTACTTGCAAGAGCCCTTTTGAAATTATTCATGGCCTTAATCCTTGTCAACCCATTAATCTTGTTCTCTTATCTATGGATAACCATGTTTCTAAGTCTACCACCTCTTTTGTTCAACATATTTGTGACATTCATGCTGATATTTGGCGAAAAATTACTATGAGCATCGAGAAATATAAACTTATTGTTGATGCTCATCGTCGGAAGTAGAGTTTACAGAGAGTGACTATGTGATGGCTTGTATTCATTCAGAACGTTACTCCAAACATTCATTCAAAAAATTGCATGCTCGAGCTACTGGTCCTGTTGCTCAAAGATGCAATCCAAGAGGAGAGATGAATTGGATTTTTAAAATCTTGTAAACTAAAACAAGTATGTGCACTATTTGGATAAATGTATGTAGTGGAAGCAGTGAACTAATAAGTAAAAATTTAAAGCAAGAATGTAAATGTCTGAAAGACAAGATCACATATACAAACAATCAAATTTATAGTGATTTGGTGTCAAGCCTAACATTTGCATCCACTTCCCAAGCAATCCTCTTGAAAATTTCACTATAATCATTTGATTATAGCAAGATTATTTTTTGGGTTCACAATCTTAACTTAGTTATTTTTGTAAGCTCACCAACCAAAATCTATTCCTAAGTCACTTCTAGGCTTGTACAAATCTAATTCTAGGCCGGGATAAGCCTATCCCCTAAGTTTCAATCTCAGTTGAAGCTTTAAGTACACAAAAATTATAGTGCAGAAAATATAACACAATTACAAACTCCTTAATAGTAGATGTTGTGTCTTTGATACATAAGTTGAGGAGTTGGGAAGCTTTTGCAATGAATGCTCTCTTCATTCGCTTGAGGAGGACTTGATTGCACAAGAAAACTGAGTGGATGGAATAGAATAGCTCTTCTTAGAAACTCACTTAAGGTTGAAATAAAATTTTACAAGTGTATTTCAGTTGCTTTCTTGTATATCTTAATTTTCTTTTGTTCTCCCACTTTAATAATGACTTAGACACCCACTAAATCAAGTTAGCATGACTAAAAATGGATTCATAGCCATTAGAAGTCGGAAAATAGTCATTTGAAGCTTCTTCGATGAAATCTACAGTTTTTTGAAAACTAGCCGTTGGAACTGTCAGAGTCTATGGAGTCGACTCGAGGTCTGCTTGAGTCTACTCATGATCTTCGAAAGTCGACTCAATATTTTGGAGAGTCGACTTGAGCGCTAAGTCCAAAAAATTATCTCTCCGTATTTTTTAAAAGAATCGACTCGAGATCTTGGGGAGTCAACTTGGGATTTGTGCTGATGCTAGTTTGTGTCCTAGAGTCGACTCAAAGTTTGCTTGAGTCGACTCCAAGCCAATGCTGAATACTGAACCTGTGCCAGAGTCAGCTCCACTCCTCTAGGAGTCGACTCCAATCCTTTTTCACTTGAAAATTACATGACTTGGCCTCTAAATTCTTCCTTCTTTGAATCTTCAAGACAAAAAATTTAAGCTTTCTTGAAATAGGATTCTAGTTTTCTAAAACTTCTCTTCAAATACTTAAATATTTTATTAGTATCAATTATATACTCAAATATTTTGTTATTCATCAAAATCAAATCTAGAGTCAATAATCTCTCTCTTTTCGATGATGACAAAACTTTGAATATATGTATATAAGATTTTCAACCTTGAAATCTTTCAGAATTAATCAAATAAGTATATCATCAAGAGTTGCTTACAATATGCCTTGAATGTTCTTTCTCATAGTTTCAAAAGTTTAGATTATGCTTGAAGTTAAGATATCTCCCTTTTTATAATAAAGATTCTCTCCCTATTTATTTGTTAAAAGGAATTTGAGCATTGTGTTGTCAAAATACAGTTCAGGTATCAATTTTTCGTTCCAGTGTCAATTTTTCATTTAAATGTATCATTTTCATTTACGTGCCAATTAAAATTCCTTATGCCAACCAATCATAATTATTTTGGAAATTTATGAAATTTGTGTGCCAAATTATTTTTAAGATTATGAAATTTGTGTGCCAAATTATTTTTAAGATTATGAAATTTGTGTGCCATTATGAAATTTGTGTAACAATTTATTTTGAAATTTATGAAATTTGTGTGCCATTATAAAATTTGTGTGCCATTACATATACAAATACATATTCTCCCCCTTTTTATCATCATCAAAGAGCAAAGGTAGCAAATGCAAGGATTAGGAAAGATAAGAGTTATCATTCATTGATATATAAAAGGTATACAATGTCCATCAAGTATATACTATATACAAAAGTTATAAAATTTGTGTAACAATTTATTTTGAAATTTATGAAATTTGTGTGCCATTATAAAATTTGTGTGCCATTACATATACAAATACATATTCTCCCCCTTTTTATCATCATCAAAGAGCAAAGGTAGCAAATGCAAGGATTAGGAAAGATAAGAGTTATCATTCATTGATATATAAAAGGTATACAATGTCCATCAAGTATATACTATATACAAAAGTTGAGATAAGTATAATATAACATTCACCCATAAAAAAAAAAAAAAAAAAAAAAAAAAAAAAAAAAAAAAAAAAAAACATCAAAGAGACATAAACTAAGGCCTAGAGCACACACATAGAGAAACTAAGATAATAGCTATGACAGAAGCAGAACTAATCCTAGAACATAAGCTAGGTCCGATCCTCATCAGATAAGACCTCTAAAGTAATAGAGGAGCTAGTCCTAATAATGGGAAGTCCAAATCTCCTACTCCTAGTCTGGGTAGAGGGGCCTCTTACGGTGGCTCTAAAGTATGTCCTAAGAGAGATCTAAGAGGAGGCTGAGTAGAGATGGATGGCTGGATGCATGCACTCTGGGGTGGTTGTGAATCAAAGGGCCTATCAAGATCATGAGAAATGCCAGCTGCTGCCTTTGCTGCTACTGATGTCACTGTCACTATTGCTACTGCTGAGCTGGAGGAGCATGAGTCTTCAGCAAGTCCACAAGCTGCCCCAATGAGACTAGAAGTTATGTGGTGAAATCTTGGGACATTCCAGATCTGTCTTTACTTTCCAGAATATCCATCCTTTGTGCCAAATTGCTAATCTCAGAAGAAAGGCTGACAAGCTGAGTTTCTATGCAGTTCGTCTGAGGTTGAAGGCTGTCCAAAACAATCTATCCCAACCTCATCATTTGATAATTATCTAACTAAACGCGAACAAGCTGAGAAGGCTGATGGCTCACTGGATGACTGTGAGGAGTCACAAAGGGAAAGCAGGTCCGATGAGCTCCTGTTGGAGTCAAGGGCTCAGTAGGCTACGATGGAGGAGTATCAAGAATCAGAATCTACCTGGTGGCTTGTCCTCCCTCATCCATAGGTTGCTGCAGCTCTTGCCTAGATATCTGCTTCACCCACCTATCATCCAACTTGTGGTACCCCATGCAAATGAGGGACTGTTCTTTGGAAGTATTAATGTGTCGCAGGCTCAAAGACAGCTCACCCTTAAAGATGACTCCAACCTCTCAAAAAATCAAAGTCAAGGCCATGCCATAGGGTAGACATGCCTTGGATCTCCCTACTCAATCTCGCATCTTAGTGAATATCAAAGAAGGGAGGTTCTGTTAGCATGTGTGATGGTTTTGTACGTGTGGTTTTAAAAATTTTTAAACATAACAAATTTATGTGCAGCAGAAATAAAATTAAATTAATATACTTTTAATTTAAAATATATCATATCACATCTGAAAATCATGCTTAGGATCTTCATACGAATATGTCACTATGAATCTGAAATCTAAAACAGAAAAGAAAAATATAAACAGGTGAACAGGACATCCGATCTCCATACCTGATTACTTCGGATGCTGCAGATGTCTAAGGTTCGCATCTGAGCCACACAAATGTCTGTCCTCTGCTGGTATCCACATGGAGATGATTCCAATCAAAACTCTAAAGTCTTGAAAGTGGTAGCTTCATTGCAGGCTTCGTTCTCAGCTTGGATCTAGAATTCTTGTAGATCTCAAAGAATAAGGCTGCAGCATAAACCCTTCGCACTTATCTGACTAGATCTAACCAAGACCACCAAGAAGATAAAGAAGAACCTTTCTTCTTCTCTTCTCTTCTCTCCCAATTCTCTCTTTAGATCTCAAATCAGATCTAAGATCAAGTGGAGCATTGGATGTGAGAAAGGGAAGGAGGCATGAAGATGGACTTGCGGTAGGAAAGTCATCACACGAAAGAAGTAGCGCACGTCTCCTTTTTTCTTTCATATTTTATGTCGCACAAAATAATCCCTCATGCCCCATCAGATAAGAATCCATTCAAATCATATTTAAAAAGAAAACTTATCTAAGAAAGGCATTTAAGGCACGAGAATAAGTGGCGGCAAGGAAGAAACCATCTCATGATTTCATACTGCATGCCCCCACATTAATTCTGATTTTTGTCGCACAAAAATCTGTTTCCAATGCAATAACCTGATAAGATTTGATTCTAATTTGAATCAAATTCAAATAAAAAATAAATCATGAAGAGAGAGAATCCCAGATAGGTGGGGCACCAATAAAGAATCCCAGATGGGTGGGGTGCCAAGCACCAATAAAGAATCCCAGATGGGTGGGGTGCCAACTATTGGCGCCCCTTCCTTTCACACGTGCAAGAAGCAAAGGAGTGCGCGTCTTCATGCGCATCTTCATGCACCCCTCCTTCTTTCTGGCGTGAGATCAGGAGAGAGAAGCCGAGTAAGTGGGCTTAGGTAGTAAAAATTAATTGGATCTTATTTGGGTTCACACCAAATCCAATTTGAGTCCAATTCGAATCTAATTCGAAAAAGCTATCGACCCTGATCTAATCAAGTTTGCAATCTAAGTCCAACTTGGATAATTAAATCCAATTAGTCTTAAATTAAATTAAGTCAAATTAAATTAAATATAATTTAAATTAATTAGAATTTGATTCATAATTTAGTCAGGCCCTATTATATTGCAACACTTGCAATTAAGTCCCTCTATTAACAATTAGCAGTTACTAAACCTGCAACACTTACAAATTAATAGTTTTAAAATTTAAACTATCAATCTAATTGATAATTTGAATATGATTCAAGCCATTGATTAGAACAAGCTTCTTTTGTGTATAACCTCTCATGTTCTATTCTGTCTAGCAGTGAGACATACCGTGATTTCCATCGTAGTATCATCGAAACTTCTTTCGATGGACTGAAACAATTCCAACTCACCTCAACAAGGATCGTTGATCTAAAAATAATCCTAATGAGTTCTCACGATCCACCAGTGATGCCTAGCAGCATGTAGTGGTAATCCAGCAGAATAAAAAAATAAATCTCTAGATGCAGTTACCATGTGATTCAGTCATTCTATCGTGAGTCACAACTAGATGAAGGTCATAGAGAACTCATCAAACCCCATCATCAGTCATATGCTAGATTGGCTTGACTCAAGTTCATTTATGAATCTCATGAAAACTCTTTTCCAATATTTATACTTGTTCAGGTCAGAGACTTTCTGAACTCAGTCTCGTGAATCACATAAAACTACTCTTTTTCTATCAAGATCGATAGATTCCATCTAGATGCATCCTACTCAAATAGCAAACCTAAATCTATTATAGCAAACATACACAACAAGGATCCGAACAGCAAGGGATCAAGAAAATATGTAGTCAAACTAAGTAGCCTTGCTGTGAATAGCCAATACACCGTAGATCAAAGGACCACACACACTATGCAGCATCGAGAAAATTACTGAGGAATGAGTAGACATCCAAATGATTTCTCATATTGATCATGCTCAGTGTAAGTTATTCTCTAACAACCATCAGCACTCTCACTCCAGTATCTCCATACTATAGACTCGAGACTCATCTGTCCGGAAGGGAGGTGATCCGTGCACTAATCTAACTAGATCGATCAATATCCTCTGTGATGATTTTTTGATCGAGAGTATTTATAAATTAACCACTAATGATGTATATCTCAAATTCTCAACATCTTGAGAATATACAAAATTATCTTTATTAATTTTTAAGACAAATCATGGATACATACAACATGATTTGTAATAAGAACTGTCCGACAAGTACAAAACATATCCTAGAATAATGGTATATATCAGTCAAAATTGACTTCTAAGACATATATCTAACAATCTTTCACTTGCATTGAAGTCAATCTGCAATATACCTAAGCCCCTTCAGGTCAAGACAGGCTTTGATCTTTGACTGGCTAAGTAACTTGGGCATACCACATCCTATGTGGAGTTTACTCTCTGCATCTTTATGTATTTCTACTCGAGGTAATCACGTATACCGCTGCTCTATGTGCTTAGACTTCTGGTGAAACCTAAGCTCTTTAGCTAGGGTTATGGGCCATTATCCTAAAAGTATAATATCTGGCATCTGATGGCATGACATCCAGTTCTGCAGCTAATATAAAAATTAGAATGCATCCTATACAACTACAGCATACTCAGATTCTATTGATCAGTTACTTGGAACCCTTTCAATATATCAACTCAACATTGCTCAAGAACACACTCTAATATAGACATTCTATCATCAGCATCAATGTATCCTCCCACTCTCAGTTCTGACCCTTCTTCAAAGATCAGAAATAAATCCTTAGTGCTTTTCAAGTACTTAGGAATATTTTCATAGTAATCTAATACTTTCAATCTGGATTCGACTAATATCTGCTCGTGACTCTCACAGCAAGAGATATATCAAGTCAAGTACATAGCATGGCATATACCTATGCCCAAGAGGATAACGGATCCCTCTTGGAGGTTTCTATACTGAATCCTTTCAGCACTTCTTCTATGTATCTTTTTGTGAAAACCCAAACATCCTTTTAGATCTATCTCTATAAACTTTTTTTTTTAGAATACAGGATGCTTGTGCTAGGTCTTTGATGAGAAAATTCTATATGCAATCCCATTTTAATCGATGTCAGCATGGGACCCTCCCACTGATCTTGATGTAAACACATGATTCATCCTCATTTTTAATGAAATCAAATAATTTAATCACATCATTGAAATGATTATTCCAACTTCGAGATGATTGTTTAAATCTAAGTATGGACCTTTGCATTGTGATCTCTATCACTGAAAGTAAAATCTATAGGCCGCTCTATATAGATATCTTCCTAAAATATCCATTCATGAAGGCTATCTATACATCCATTTCTCGGGGTCAATATCCAACATCGCTTTGTTGTAGATTTTGGGATCATCTCTATGATCCCTATCTCCCATGAGAAACACTTTCTCTGGATCCTCTATAAGAATATCAAATACCTTTCAAAAGGATGGAAGATCTTATTAGATCTTCGAGGTGGAGGAGATACTATATGTATGGCTCATTATAAATAGGTTATACAGGTCCTATGACTCGTTGCTCTTCAGAGACTCTTTCTTCGAGCTTATCCTCCCACTGTCTCTACCCTAGATAAACTATTTTTCATAAAGACAGCATGATACCTCACAATCATATTGTGATCCATTTTGAAGAAAAAATAGTATCCCAAACTCTTTAGAATACCCTATGATAATAAGTTCTATAGACCAATGCCTCTAACTTGTTCACCATGCCATATTTCATATAGTGTGGTAGAAACAGATTTAGAAAGAACCTTATTCAAATTTCAGAAAGTAAAGTATGTCCTTAAAGAAACAAAGATTAAATCAGTGATGTTCATGTTGGACCAAACTATATCTCATAGTATCATTCCTCCTCTCAGATATCCCGTTGAACTGAGGTCCATCATGAAACTATTCCATTTTTCTTAAAAAAATCAAAAAAAAAATTATTTGGTATTGCATCTTCGATCTGATCGAAGTACCTTTAAGATTTTTTGAATTTTCTTCTCTACTTCATATCTGAATTCTTCAAATATTTTAAAGACTTCAGATTTGTATCTCATACACATACCTATACTATGACTGATCATCGATAAAGGTAGTGAAGTAGAGATAATCTTTTTTATCTAGCTCATCAAATAGACCACACACATCAAATATGTACCAGGATAAATATCTCAACAGTTCTATCCCCTTGACCCACAAAGGGCAGCTTGGTCATTAATCCTCAAAGAGATGATTTACTGACTAGATATGACTCAACAATCAATGAGCTCAATAGCCCATGTTTCTCCAGTCGGTAAATCATTTCTTCTCTTATATGATCTAGCCTAAGGTACCACATATATATACTATAGATTAATTTAATTTTTGGATCTCTCAAATCCAATGGCATTCACTGTTTGCTCAAATAAGTTTACATATGCATCACCATGCAAATGATAGAGCTAAATCCAAACGGTAGTCGCAAAAGATAAGTGCCCACGATCATAGTGCAACTCTTGCCCTATTGCCAACTCAAAGGATTACTTCACCTTCCCTTAGCCCTCTATATTCCCTTAGACCCTATATTGAAGTGCGTAAACATGCACTAGAGTCTAATACTCAACTGGAAGAAGAGAAAATTGTAAGATCAGTTTTGAGCAATTTTTGACTTATCTTCCAAAGGCATATCCATATATTTTTAGGCTCTTTAAGTATATACCTTTGAACTTTTCAAGGCCCCTTAGTTACCAACATATTAATCAATTCAGATAAGATGCTATAATGATTATTCATATGATAATTTTATAAACTATCCATATGAATCATGAAAGGATTGCAGGATCAAATCTACCAGCAATCCCTTGTGCATGGTCATGTCGAGCTTCTCAAGCTTTTCAATATCCTTGATCATTGTCAAACAATGATCATAGACAAACTGCTCATTGTGCATCTCATGCATTGTACAACTATGATCACCTCATAACTATTACAGATGAGTCAGCATATCGTTGGCAATCTACATATCCTTATGCATGTGTTAGAGTTCATCAAGTATGGATTCCAATTTATAGCACCTAACTTTATTATCATTATCCAGTCATTTTGTCAAGTATGACTCGTTGACTATGGATTGGACAAGCTGATAATATAGGGATAACCTAATCATGAACATGACTTAATTTTCAAAAATTAAGAATGATTCTTAAGTTTTTAAGTCAGGATACGTAATTAGTTTTGGTTAAGTGATTGATATCTAAGATTCGAGTTGGACGGTTGGAAGCTGACACTATAAATTATAGAGAGTAAAGATTCTAATTAGATGTTTGTCCTTGTAAGTATTTGTTATAGGGACTTTAAAAATAAAGAAAGGCTCCCACTATTTTTTGGATCCCCACACTCCCCAAGTAGAGAAACAAAAATTCTAATGTGACAACTAGGCTTCTAGTGGGTGTTGTAGTCCCACCGATGCCGTGCACCTTACTTAAGAGTAATTGATAATACATACATCAATGCGTGGACAAGTCTTTGTCCAGATGCTTCTCTAAGCATATTGCAGCAACTTGGTTTCTAAGTTATGTAGGCTCACCTAACAGTTATTGACCACACTTTTAGTTAAGCCCAACCCACTATTCACCAATGAATATAAAGCCATCTTGGATCCCTCACCTAATAGTTATTGGGTCCAATCCCATCTTTACCTCCAGATATCTAATGCCAATAGAGTAGTTGTGCCTTCCTGATGCAATCGAACCACTGTAACCAGTCGAAAATGATTAATGTCAGAAAAGGCACCCGCACTCTATAACGGTGGAAGACTGCTAGATTTAATATTTAGTGAGGAGATTTAGGTTTAGATTTCTTTTAAGCCAACACATCTGGTGTCTGACTGATCAGGTTCGGTCATCACAATCTCATGTCTGACTAACCTAATCAGCATGGGTGAACATGAATGACCAAACAACCTTATTCAATTCATAATCAACTAAATTGATCAGATAAGTAAGATCAATGGGAGGATATATCGATGCTTGCTTTAGACACCATTGAAATGGTCAGGTAAGCATACTCCCAAATAAAAACTACCAGTTGAGCTGTCAAATTTATCTTAAACACCAATTGATCAATCAGAATCGAATAGGTTAGTCAGTTACTCGAGCTCGGACCACTGAGCCAATTTCAATCTTGATTTAATCAATTCACATCACATGTGAATTAATTTGATCAACTACAACTAAACTCAATTTTGAGCCCCTTTGACCTAATTCCAACCAATTTTTGATTAGGTTCAGTCAACTGCGCAAAATCAAAATGGGTTCTAACCTGATCTAATCAATGATCCTAATTATAGTCAAGTTACTAGACCTAATTTGTTCAATTCATACCCAAAGCTCATATTTTATGCATTAAAATTTAGATCTTAAATTTATAATTTTAGATCTTGTAATTTCAATTCTTTATTTTTAATTAAGTGCATTATGAACAAGGATTTAGTTTAGATGTCAAAATAATTTTTAATCTAAACCAATTTATATTGTATCTCATATAATTTTGTTGTATGAAGAATCAAGTCGATTCATCTTGAAATTCGAGTTGACTTGTCACAGTGAGTCAACTTGCCTCTGAGATCGAGTCGACTCATCCATGATAAATAAAAACTTATAAGCCTCAGTCTGTACAACTGAGTCGGCTCATCTACAAATGAGCTGACTCGTCAGGATCTCAAGTCGACTCCAACAAAAATGAGTCAACTTGTCAGAAAATCGAGTCGACTCGAACAGAAATCGAATCAACTCAATAGGCATGCCAGCCACAATTTTAAGGTTTCATGCAAATAGATACTAAGATTTTTGGATTTAGAGTTTTGCAGAAATTAAGTTTTAGATCATTTATCAAAAATTATATATCACATATATCATTTTCTGATCTAAAACACATACATGCATAATCAGATCCAAAACATGTATCACATATAATTTTTCATTTGCGGTTCTTCTTCATGAGAAATATCACAAGCGGCACCCCTACACGTCATAAGAGAATCCATCGAATAGACAAGAGATGGATTTTAATCCTTTCTCCCTCTTATGATCGAACGACCATAGTGATTATTCCATTCTGACTACTATGCCACTAAGACATTTTAATCTAACATGTCAAATATGTATATAGATTAAATTTTAGATCTATGAATAAAAATTAAGACCTATGCATGCAATCATACATCACATATATGAATTAAATTTAAATTATAAAAATTAATTTTATATCTAAATATACAATCACATATCATATACATGAACAAAATTCAGATCTATTTAAACTAATTTCAAACCTAAATTTCATTCTACAACAAAACTTAGATCCAATCCAAACCTTAATAAACGTATTCGGATCTCAAACTAATTTTAGATCTGAACCACTCATGACTTTTTTCATATCTGAAATAATTTTAGATCCGAAACAATCCTGTAATCACATTACAACATATAAAAATTTTTAGATCTATCATTAATTAATGTTTTACATTATTTTTAGATAATAATTTGTCAAAATGATGTCAACTATTAACTAATTTTTAAATCTGATTTTTGCAAAATAGATGTTAGATCTGAAATAATACGTGTTCGTATCAAAATTCGTAGCTATGATATCACTGTTAGCATGTGCGGTGGTTTCATACGTGTGGTTTTAAAAATTTTTAAACATAATAGATTTATGTGCAGTAAAAATAAAATAAAATTAAAATATTTCTAATTTAAAATGTATCAAATCACATCTGAAAACTACACTTAGGATCTTCATATGAACATGTCATCATGAATCTGAAATCTGAAACAAAAAAAAAAATATAAACAGGTGAACAGGAGATCCGATCTCCATTCCTCATTGCTTCGGATGCTGCAGATGTCCAAGATTCATATCTGAGCTGCACAAATATTCGATCTCTGCTGGTATCTACACAGAGATGATCTTGATCAGAACTCCAAAGGTTTCGAAGTGTAGGTTCCTTGCAGACTTCGTTCCTCGGCTTGGATCTAGAATTCTTCTTATAGATCTTGAAGAATAGGACTGCAGCACGAACCCTTCATGCTGATCTGACAAGATCTAACCAAGACCACCAAAAAGATGAAGAAGAATTTTTCTTTTTCTCTTCTCTTCTCTCTCAATTCTCTCTTTAAATCTCAGATCAGATCTAAAATCAAGTAGAGAGTTGGATGTGAGAAAGGGAAGGAGGCATGAAGATGGACTAGCAGCAGGGAAGTCATCACACGGAAGAAGTAATGCACACCCCCTTTTTTTCTTTCATATTTTTTTGTCACACAAAATAATCCCTCTTGCCCCGTCAGGTAAGAATCCTTTCAAATTATATTTAAAAAAAAACTGATCTAAGAAAGACATTTGGGGTGATGAGAATAAGTGGTGGCAAGGAAGAAACCATCTCATGATTTCACACCGCATGCCCCCACTATAATTCTGATTTTTATCACACAAAAATTTATTTCCAATGCAATAATCTGATAATATTTGATCCTAATTTAAATTAAATTCAAATAGAAAACAAATCATGAAGAGAGAATTTCATATGGGTGGGGCGCCAACCTTTCACGCATGCAAGAAGCAAAGGAGTGCGCATCTTCACGCGCCCCTCCTTTCTTGCATGAGATCAGGAGAGAGAACCTCAAAAAGTGGGCTTAGGTAGTCAACATTAATTAGATCTTATTTGGATTCAAACCAAATCCAATTTGAGTCTAATTTGAATTCAATTCGAAAAGACTGTCGATCCTGATCCAATCAAGATTGTAATTCAAGTCCCACATGGATAATTAAACTTAATTAGTCTTAAATTAAATTAAATCTAATTTAAATTAATTAAAATTTGATTCATAATTTAATCAAATCCTATTATATTGCAACACTTGCAATTAAGTCCCTCTGCTAACAATTAGTAGTTACTAAATCTATAATACTTACAAATTAGCAATTTCCAAATTCAAACTATCAATCCAACTGATAATTTAAATATGATCCAAGCCATTGATCAGGATAAGCTCTTTTTGGATGTGATCTCTCAGATTCTATTCTGTCTGATAGTGAGACATACTATGATCTCCATCACAGTATCATCGAAACTTCTTTTGATGGGCTGGAACGATTCCAACTCACCTCAATAAGGATCGTTGATCCAAAAATGATCCTAATGAGTTCTCACGATCCACCGATGATGCCTAGCAGCATATAGTGGCAATCGAGCAGAATAAAAAAATGAACCCCTAAGTGTAGTTATCGTAAGATTCAATCCTTCTATCATGAGTCTCGACTAAACGGAGGTCATAGAAAACTTATCAAACTCCATCATTAGTCATATGCTAGATTAGCTCAATTCGAGTTTATTTGTGAATCCCATAAAAAAAAATTTTAATATTTATACTTGCTCAGGTCAGAGACTTTCTGAACTTAATCTCACGAATCATATAGGACTACTTTTTTTCTACTAAGATTGATAGATTCTATCTAGATGCATCCTACTCAAACAGCGAACCATAACTTATTATAGCCAATATATACAGCAAGAATCCAAATAGCTAGGGACTAAAAAAATGTGCAGTCAAACTAAATAGCCTCGCAGCGAATAGCCAACACACCACAGGTCAAAGGATCACATATACTACTGCAGCATCGAAAAAACTACTGATGAGTGAGTAGACATCCAGTGGTTTCTCATGTTGGTCACGCTCAGTATAAGTTTTTCACTAACAACCACCTACGCTCTCATCTTAGTATCTCCATACTATAGACTCCAAACTCATCTGTCCGGAAGAGAGGTGATCCGTGCTCCAATCTAACTAAATCGATCATTATCCTTCGTGATGATCCTCTAATTGGGAGTATTTAGAAATTAACCACTAATGATGTATGTCTCAAATTCTAAACAACTTGAGAATATACAAAATCATCTTTGTTAATTTCTAGGACAAATCATAGATATATACAAAATGATTGGTAATAAGAACTGCCCGATAAGTATAAAATATGTTATAGAATAATGATATGCGTCAATCAAGATTGACTTCTAGGGCATATATCTAATAGGTTCAAGATCTACCTCTAAACAATGCAATCTATGATGCCAATGTCTCGTTCAGACACATTCAAAATGACCAGTTTTAGGAAATAGGATCCTCCCCAAGATGTGGTGGACAAGCCTCATTTCTACAAATAGCTAGTTGGCAAAAAGTTTAGTGACACCTCTAATATCAAATCTCTGCAAGATTGTCTTCAATGCCTTTACCTTGTTGAATGGATGCGGTGGAGCAGCACTTTCATATGGTAAACCCCAAATTTGACCCAACCACTCAGCCATCAACAAAAAGGTGACTCCCTTTACCATGCAACCTATATCATTCTATCCATAGGCCATTGAACTATAAAACTCCCTCATAATTTTTGGATAGGTTGGCTGGTTCATGGAACAGAACCTCTCCCATCCCTATCGACGGATCCATGTGCCAATCCAAAAACCCTCTTGGTCAAGTAACTAGAAATCAATCTTCCTTCTGATTGTAACTACATGATCAAGAAAAGGAGCAGTGGGAGCAAGTGGAACAGGAGAAGGGGAACACTAGTACCTTCTTGCTGATCAGAAACACTATCCTGCAAGGATCTGCCTTCAAATTTAGCTTGGCTTGAGATCCCTTTTGACGGATGGCCAAACTCTTTCTTCATAGCCCCATCCCACACCAAGGAAGAAAAATCCAAGGGAAATGGGAAGGATTGATGGGTGGAGGCCAAATGGGATCCTCTGGGGTCTTAGGAATAGTTTTAGGGCAAATAGTGAAAGAGATGAAGTGAAAAAGAAAGAGGAATTTTATGATTAAGTACCATAGTCCTGATCAAGAGTCAACTCATGACTTATCGAGTCGACTCAGAGTTCACCTCGAGTAGACTCGAGCTCAAGCAAATTAAAAAATTTGATTTTTCAAGGAAAGATCAAAAACAAAAATTTAAGGAGATTTGAATGGATAAAAATTGAGTGGAAAATCATCTATAGATTTTGAGGAATCAAGGAGTTTTAAGAGGATTTAGGCAAAAGATCACAAAAACCTCGTTCTCTCCTAATCATGAAGAATCTATCTTCACTAAGTGATTTAATGAATATGTCAGCTAATTGTTTATCAGTACAAATAAATTCTAGCAATACATTATTATTTTGAATATGATCTCTTATGAAGTGGTGTCTTATCCTAATGTATTTAATTCTTAAGTATTGTATTGGATTTTTAGTCAAATTGATTGCACCTATGTTAACCATTTTATGAGCATCTTATTTAATCTAATTCTATGATCTTTTAGTTGCTGTTTAATCCATAAGATTTGAGTATAATAATTTTCAAGTGCAATATATTCAGCTTCTGTCATGGATAATGCTACCAAATTTTGTTTCTTACTAAATCAAGATTTAATTTATACTTAAAATTGATAAATTTCACTGATACTTTTTCTATCTAGTTTATAATTAGCAAAATCAACATCAGAATATGTAATCAAATCAATTGAAGAATATTTAGAATACCATAAGCCTACATCATAAATTTCCATTAGATATCTTATAATTCTTGTGATAGCTAAAAGATGTAATTCCTTAGGATTTGCTTGATATCTGGCATACATACATATACTAAATATTATATTTGGTCTATTAGCAGTAACGTAGAGTAAGATCCAATAATATCTCTATAGAGTTTGTGATCGATACTCTTACCATTCTCATCTTAGTCAAGTTCATATGAAGAGCTCATCAATATACCAAGAGGTTTAGTGGTCTCCATCTCCATATTTCTTGATTATTTTTTTGATATACTTACTTTAATTGATGAAGATTTTCTCTTTAGTTTGTTTGATTTGGAGTTTGAGTAAAAAATTTAATTCTCTCATCATGCTCATTTCAAACTCCCTCTGCATTATCTTAAAAAATTTTTGACAAAAAAATTTATTAGTAGATCGAATATAATATCATCTACATAAATTTATACAACCAGCAAATCATCATTTTTTTTCTTTAAAATAATATTGTGCCCCCACTACCTTTTGTGAAACAATTTTCAATCAAAAAATTGTTCAATCTTTTATACCAAGCATGAGCTACTTACTTCAAATTATATAAAGCTTTGTATAATTTGAAAATATGTTTTGGAAGACTATGATCTTCAAAACTAAGAGATTGTTCAACATAAACTTCCTTCAAAATAAATTTATTTAAAAATATATTTTTAACATTTATTTGATATAATTTAAAGTCTATAAAATATGAAAATGCAAGCAATAGCCTAATTACTACTAATTTAATGATAGGAGAATAAATTTCATCAAAATTAATATCTTCTTTCTAATTATAATCTTTAGCCACTAGTCTTATTTTGTTTCTTATAACTACATCCATTTTATCTAATTTATTTCTAAATACTTATTTAGTTTCTATTATTGGATGATCATTAGGTCTTTCAACTAGTGTCTATACCTTATTTCTTTCAAATTAGTTTAATTCATCTTGCATTGCAATCATTTAATTAGGGTTATTTCAGCTTCTTCAATTGTTTTAGATTCTATTTATGATACAAAAGTTAAGTAATTATTAATATTTTTCAAGAATGCATGAGTTCTTACCCTTTGTGATGGATCACCAATAATTTGATCTTTAGGATGATTATATGCATACCTCCATTCTTTGGATAGGCTTTCAACTTGAGTACCTTCATAATTTCCTTCTTCTCTGCCAGCTTCCTTTCCTTCTTTTTTGTTGTCCTGAGCTGTAGATTCTTTGAGGGTAAGCTTTTTCATATCTTTATCAATTATACCAGCATCATCATCAAAAATATTTTTTTTTCTAGAAGATAGGTTATTAGTTTTATCATACCATATGTATAGACTCTTTAACAACCAATGCATTTATTGAAAACTCTATATGCTTTGCTAGATATAGAGTAATATAAGAAAATATCTTCATCTGATTCTATATCAAATTTTTTTAAGTTATCTTTACCATTATCTAAAATAAAATATTTGAAACTAAATATATGAAAGTAACTAATATTTAATTTTCTATTTTTTTAGAGTTCATAAGAGATTTTCTTCAAAATAGGTCGAATTAAAGCTCTATTTAAAATATAGCATGCTGTATTGATAGCTTCATCCCAAAAATATCTTGAGAGTTTGCTTTTACATAATATAACTCGGGCCACCTCTTCTAGAGTTCTATTTTTTTCAATAATTCTATTTTGTTGTGATATTTTAAAAGTAAAAAAATTATGTTCAATGCTTTTTTCATTGTAAAAATTTTTAAAATACTAATTTTCAAATTTGATTCCATGGTCACTTCTTATGCAAACAATAGTTAAATTTTTTCCATTTAAAATTTTTCAATAAAACTTAGTAAATATAGAAAAGTTTCATCCTTTTGTACTAAAAATAAAATCTAAAAAAATCTAAAAAAATCATCTACAATCATAAGTTCATATTTTTTACTACTTAGCTTGTAGTGCTAGTTGGTCCAAATAAGTCCATGTAAAGTAATTCAAGGGGTCTAGATGTTAAAACCATATTTTTATACTTGAAGGAAGTTCTAGTTTATTTTTCAAGTTGGCATGCATTACAAATTTTATTTTTATCAAAGTCAAGTTTTGGCAAACCTTTCACAAGATCTTTTTTTATTATTTAGAAATTAAATCGATGCTAGCATGCTCTAACCTACAATGTCATAACCAACTATTTTCATTAATCTTAGCATTTATTGCAACTAGACATCAGCCATTCTTAATGGAATGATCATCTAGATCAACCATATAGGTATTTTCATCCCTATGTCTAATTAGGACAATGCCATTATCAATGGGACTAGTTACTATGTATATAAGTGATTCAAAAACTACTTTAATTTTTTGTTACAAAGTTGACTTATGCTTAATAAATTGAGCTTTAAACCATCGATCAAAAGAATATTTTCTATATAAGTGGAAGGAGTGATATATATATTACCAATCCCGATGATATGTCCTTTACCATTGTCGCTAAAGATCACCACTCCCCATTCTTTAGATTCAAAAATGATAAATTGCATCTTATCATCCATTATATTCCATGAGCAGCCGCTGTCTAAATACCATATTCTTTTCTTTGCTTTGGCTACAAGACACACCTATAAATAAAAATCAAATAGAGGTTTTAAGTATCTAAGTCTTCTTGAGTCCTTTAGAGTTAGTGGAGATGGTTCTTTTGGGAATCCAAACCCTTTTGAAACTTTGATCATTTTTCATTTTTCTGAGTTTATAGTTATAGTCTTTGTGTCCAATTTTACCACTGCATAAACAAGCAAAGTTTTATGGGGAAGAGAAAGATTCTTTCACAAAGAAATTCTTTAAAAAAATTTGTTTCTTTTAAGATTTAAATCCAAGTCTAGCCTTATAATCAAAAATAGCCTTTTGGTTACTTAATATCATCTACAATTTTTGAAAACTTAAGATAAACTTTTTAACTATAGGTTTGTATTTCTCAATCTCCTTCTTTCAGTTCTAATTTTTTGTAAAAATAGGTTCTTTTTCTTTCAAATGCTTCTCTTTTTCTTTGATCAAAATTTGATTTGAGGACTTAAGATTTTTATTTTTCAAGATAAACTTTTTAAGTTCATCAATCAAATCATAAAATGTTTCTTATAATTCATCAAAGGTAAAATTAGTTTGAATTTTAGGCATTACCTCATCTTCTTGAGCCATAAAGTAGAGATTAATCGCTTCTTGTGCCTCCTCATCTGAATTCGAATCTTTACTATCACTCCAAGTGGCCACCATCGCCTTCTTCTTCATTTTTTTGGAGGATTTCTTTAGTAGAAGGCAGTCCATCTTGAAGTGACCTGATTTCTTGCATTCAAAGCATATGGATGACTCCTTATCTGTCTTTCTCTGTATCTGTGCTTGGCTTCTCCTTGGAGAATGGTCTCCTCTTGAAGTATGGATTCTTCTTCTTCATGAAGTACCTGAATCTTTTGGTTATGAGAGCCAGCTCCTCATCTTCATCACTTTCCTTAGAGTCTTTGTTGTCTTCTTTCTCTTTGGCTATGGATTTGAGAGCTACCATCTTTCTTTTTTGGCCTCCTTTTTCATATTTTACTTCATAGTTAACTCATATATCATGAGAGAACCAAGAAGTTTTTCAGGAGGTAAAGTATTGAGATCCATTGCTTCCTATATGGTTGTTACCTTTGCCTCCTAACCCCAAGGAAAAGGTCTAAGAATTTTTTTTACAAGTTCACTGTTAGTATAAGACTTATCCAAGCTTTTAAGCTCATTTATAATACCAATAAAGTGTGCAAATATTTTAATTATATTTTTTAGTTGGTTCCATGTTAAAAAAACTCATACTTATGTACTAATATATTGATTTTGGATTTCTTTACTTGATCGGTACCCTCATTGGTAACCTCACATCTATTCCATATTTCTTTAGCCAAAAAATACAAGTGAAAATCCAATTGAATTCATTTGCATCAAGTGAATAATAGAGTACATTCACTGCTTTAGCGTTCAATTGAGCTATTTTTTTGTCAATGTCATCTCAATCCTTTTCAAGTGTGGAGATAATATTACCATCAACAGTAATAGTGGGAATGCATAGTCTATTGATTATGATGCTCCATAAGTTATAATCAAAAGCTTGAATGAATATGCACATACCTACTTTCCAATATGTGTAGTTTGAACTATTAAATAAAGGATGTTGGATAGTGGATTGTCCTTCAGTAAGAGAGACTTTTAATTAGATTGTCCTCTTGATCTTGTCCTTTAAATTATAAGATAAACAAGTGAAAGAGAATTTTTGCTTTGGTACTAGTTGTCTAGAGATACAATCCAAGAGGGAGAGTGAATTAGATTTTTAAAGTCTTATAAACTAAAACAAGTATGTGCACTACTTGGATGAATGTATGTGATGGAAGTAATGAACTCATAAGCAGAAATTTAAAGCAAGAATGTAAATATCTAAAAGACTAGGTCATACACATAAATAATCAAGCTTATAGTGATTCGATGTCAAGCCCAATACCTATATCCACTCAAGCAATCCTCTTGAAAATTTCACTATAATCGCTTGATTATAGCAAGATTATTTTTTGGATTTACAATATTAATCCAGATGATTTTGTGGGCTCACCAACCAAAATCTATCCCCAAATCACTTTTAGACTTGTATAAATCCAATTTCAGACTTAAATGAGTCTATCTCCTAAGTTTCAATTTCAATTGAAACTTTAAGCATATAGAAATTATAGTGCAAAAAATATAACACAATTACAAACTCCTTAATGAGCAGATGTTGTGTCTTTGATACATAAGTTGAGAAGTTGGAAAGCTTTTGCAATGAATGCTCTCTTTTTTCTCTTAAGGAGGACTTAATTGCATAAGAAAACTGAGTGGATGGAGTGGAATAGCTCTTGTTGGAAACTCATGTAAGGCTGAAATGGAATTTTTCAAGTTTGTTTTAGTTGCTTTCTTGTGTATCTTGATTTTCTTTTATTCTCCGACTTTAATAATGGCTTAGATACACACTAAACTAAGTTAGATGCCATTAGAAGTAAGAAAATAGCCATTTGGAGCTTCTTGGATGAAATCTGTAGCTTTCTGAAAACTAGCTGTTGGAGATGTCAAAGTCTGTAAAGTCGACTCAAGGTTTGGTTGAATTGACTCAAGATCTTCGAGAATTGACTCAAGGTCTTGGGGAGTCGATACGAGAGCTGTGTCCAAAAAACTGCCTCTCTATTTTTTCTGAGAGAGTTGACTCAAGATCTGTGCCGATGCTAGTTTGCATATCAGAGTTGACTCAAGGTCTGCTTGAGTCGACTTCAAGCCTGTGCCAAATGTTGAATCTATGCTAGAGTTGGCTCAACTCCTCCAGGAGTGGACTCGAACCCTTTTGCACTTGAAAATTACATGGCTTGGCCTCTAAATTCTTCCTTCTTTGAATCTTTAAGATAAAAGCTTCAAGCTTCGTCGAAATAGGGTTCCAACTTCCTGAAACTTCTCTTCAAATACTTAAATATTTTATTAGTATCAATTATATACTCAAATATTTTACTATTTATCAAAATCAAATATAGGATCAATAGATCCCTTTCACATTCTTCATAAACTTAGACCTAATGCTTATTATTTAGAGTTACCTTCTGATTTAAAATTTAATCCAATTTTCAATGTTGCAGACTTGTTTCTTATAAATTTGGTTTGAAATAAATTTTATTCGAATCAACAGCCTCAAACTATGTCTATAATTATACCCTATAACTAGGCCAGAAATAGAACCACACTTATTCCTTGTAGTATGAGCCAGGGTATTACACTTATATCTTATGGCAAAATGGCAAGGCTACAAATCGAATAATAAGCTTAGTAATAGTTATAGTGCTAATGTGTATACACCCAATTGATAGGGTCAATAAGATAATTAGAGAATTCAAATCTAATACATATCAAACTCTTTTTATAAAATAACAAAAATTATAATGCCATCAAAGTATGCACATTCCATGTAAATCCAATGATAGCATAATGATATTTTGAAAAAATCTCAAAATTATGTGTTCATTTTCTATTCAAAAGCATAGTTTCATAAAAGTCATAAATTATATATAAATCAATGAATATTTTATTTGATTATAGAAAGAAAATTATTTATACCAAAGTCTAGAAAAGATATATCATTACTTCCTTTGCATGAACAATAAGCAAACGAATCTAACTAATCCTAAGAGTCTCCTTTAGAATCTAATATTCAAAATTATATTTCTATTAAATTTAATTATGACTAATTTTGAAATAAAAATCCCTAGTTCTTGCACTTTTGTAGAAGATCAAGCTCAATAATTAGAGAATGTTATAGTCAAAATCAAAGCAGTGGTCGAATAAGGTCAAGGAAGGATAGGGTAGGCCAAGCAGTAGTACTGATGCACTAGGTTGGTTTAATCAAAATAATTTCTTCTGATCAAGGTCAAAATAGGATACAAATAGTTCAATAATTAATAGAAATCAAGGGTGACAAAATCCAATGATATTTGACAAAGATCAAGGTGATGACCACTACATTGCCCGACAATCTGAGATCAAGATCTCTTACTATGGTCAACCTATGCTGCAATGGGTTCCACTTGGGATCCACAAACTACGAGGATGGATGAAGAGAGGAAAGAGAGAGAAAAAGAATATATATTTTTTTTCTATATATACTCATTTTTTTCTTTTTCTTTTTCTTTTTTCTTTTCTTCTTGAGAAATAGAGGAGGAAGGAATCCTCACGTCACCCTTATAGGAAGAGGAATAGGAGAAAGAAAGGGGTCATAGCGCAGTTGGAGGTCTGACAATGGCCAAACATGGGAAATGGCCAATGGTTATCGATGTCCAGCAAAATAAAAATGGAACAAAATAGGGTGTCTTTTGGCTTGGAGGATTCTTAGTTCCATCCCACTCACTAGTGGCTGGAGCTCTAACAGTGACCATGTATAAGCATAAGGAACCAATCATGGGCTTTGACAATGAGCACCAATGATGATAATAGGGAAAAGAGAAACGACCTAAAAAATGGGCATGATAGATATGAAAATAAGGAATAAATAAGGTGCACTTTTTATTTCCTTCCCTTAGTCCAATGGGATCTTGGCTTGTGGTGAGGGCTTTGTGCAAGTGAAGAAAAGAAGAAGCTAGGACAATAAAAGAGGAGGCTATTACCTTAATTCCATGGAGCGTTGGTAGCTAATTCTAGCAAGCATAGAAAACTTAAGCCATTAGCCATCAGCCATCAAGAGGAGAAGAGGGAAGAATGAACAATTGATCTGCGATAATCTCTAATGAGGTGCATCAAGGGAGAGGGCAAGCTCTTAGATAGATGGACGACTAGGGCTTTCTACCTATCAAGGTCGATGGAAGTCCAACTCTTGTCCGAAGTCGAAGATGGAGTGGATGGGAGTCCATTTCAAGCCCCCCAGCATGTGCAAAGCACATGATGACTCAATTTTTTTTTATTTTTTCTTTTGTGCCTTCGACCTATACTACACTTGTTAAGTCAGTTAAGTTGATGAAGTGTTAAGCCTCTAATGGGCCACTGTATTATTTTTTTTCTTCTAAAAAAAATCATTCTTAAAATTTTTCTCATTTGAATCTTAAAAAATAAAAAAGTGAAAGTCTTTGTGCACCACGTGTGGTGCAATAAAATTGATGTGGAGAGCACTACCTAATCATATTGGAGCTCATAGCCATCGCTCTCCAATGCATATTTAATGCCTACAGTTTCATTTTTCGTTTGTAATTTTGAATGATAAAAATATTTTTCCTATTTTGAAAAAATTATGATAATTTATAGTCAAATTATGACATCCTTCGATTAAATTATGACTTCCTGCATATAGGATGTTATAATTTTTCTTTTAGAAATCAAAAAAAGAAAAGAGTATTTTCGTCATTGAAAATTTATAAAATTTTTAAATGATGAAAATATCTCTCACTTTTTTATAATACTCTGTGATCAAATTTTGAGTAAGATGTCATAATTTTTTCAGAAGAAGAAAAATATTTTTTGTCATTCAAAATTTTAAACAAAAAAAGTAAAACTACATATATTAAATACGTATTAGAAAGTGATATCCATATGATCTAATCAGATAGAATAATATAGTTTTCTATATCAGATATGATGTATAAAGAATTACTCAAAAAAAAAAAGTGTGGGTATCTTTTTCCCAACTCATCTAATTTTTTTCACATAAGTCATTCATCCCAACACTTTCATTATCGTAGTTATCATTATCTGATCGGCTGCAAAATAACACAAATCACGGTAAGTGCACTTTCAATGAATCATCAAAATTCTCCAAAACCCACGAATCGCAGAATAACACATCACAGCCATTATTATATGAATTTTTTTCCTTTTTCGGTTGCATCTTTCGCAGAAAGGAATGATTAGTCCTCTTTCCCAATCTCATCGTTGGATCGCATCCATCACGGCTTTCAAAGCACTCCGAATAGCCACCGCACAGCTCTCAAAGTGGCCATTACGCAATTGGATCCGCGCGAAGGAAGGTGATCCTTCTATCGCGCGAAATATACAGCCCCATCCTTACGTTCGACCGTCTTGGCGCAATTGCTTACGTTCTGACGTCAACCCCCCACCATGACTGACTTGACAGTAGCCAATGGAGAGCGATAGCGAGAGAGCACTGCCCTGGTGCTCCTTCTCCGGCTTGTCTCATTTTATACACCCGCCACCGCCCCTCTCAATGTATGCCCAACTACCGAATGGTGGACCGAGAGCGAGCGAGAAGAGAAAAGGATGAGTGGCAGTGGGAGGGTGGTGTGCGTGACTGGTCCGTCCGGTTACATTGCTTCCTGGCTCGTCAAGCTTCTCCTCCAATGCGGATATACCATGCGCACCACCGTCTGGGATCTTAGTACCCCCTCTCTCTCTCTCCAATTTGGATGTTCTTTATGATTATATTATTACACTGACCTCCTCAAGGATTGAGATAATTATAGATTTTTATTCAGCATTTTATAAATATATACATAACCTCCAACCACTCTTTTTCCTTCAAATAAGCTAACGAGCCTTGTTGAAGTCATTACCATGTAAACCTATCTGAGTCTTACATATCTTATATTCTTTATTATTATTATTTTTTATCCATTTTATTATTTAAAATTTTCAAATTTGAAATTTTTATGTTTAGCCAAATTATTCTCAAATATTAAATTTACGGTGATAATAAGAACTCGGTGAAGGGATCATGCTCTTCCACTGATAACGAGGACTTTGCCGACTCTCTCTTGGAGAATAAGTGGCAGTTCATTCTTCTATAGAAATTATGAATTCTGTTAGAGAGCTCTTGAATCCTGTCTGACTCCTCATCATTTGTCTTTGCTTAGGTGTGAGCTCTGCATCTACTCGGCTTTAGATCTCACTTCAGTCTAATTCCAACCTGGACTCGGACGTTTAGAAACTGCTGTCCTGTAAGAAGGAAATAAGTGAGGGCTTAGAAGCCTCTTACCCTATTCATCCAACCTTAGGCTGAACCCTGGTTCGGCATGCGTGCGCAGGGAGCACAACTGCTCACGGGTCATCTCGGAGGCATGCGTGCATAGGGAGCACGACCGCTTACAGGTCACCTCGGCACAAAAATGTGACGCATGCTCGGAGGGGAAGCTTGCAGACTGTCATTCCTCTTCTCCTTCTTCCCGTTACCTTTTTCTCTCTTCATTTCTTCTTTATTCTTCTCTGCTATTAATAATAACAGGATGAGACTGAGGGAAAGAACAACATCCCTCTCTTTCTTTTCGTCTTATATGCCTTTTCTTCCCTCGGCTTCTTCTTTCTTTGTGCCTTGCCCGTTCTCGGAGATCGCGCATAGGTGGCTTTGGCCGGGGCTGAAGTCGAGCATGTGGGGGAGACTTTCCTTCTTCCCTTCGAACCGGCCTAGATCTGATTTCGATCAGCCCGACCCTGACTTCGGATCAGCTTGATTTGATTTTGAATCGATCCAAATTTTGACTTCCGCTTCCGTTTTAATTTTGACTTCAGCCTCAGTCTTAATTTTGATTTCGGTCTCAACTTCGATCTGGATGCTCACGGCCATATAATCTGAAAAATTTTCCAAGCGGCCGCAGTCGGTGGTGCATTGGGCGTGCTCAAGGAGTAATAGTGGACAATCGCGAATTGGCCGCGAGGCTTGAAAAAAATGTCTGATGAGGAGTCGCCATTCAATATCGCGAGTGTTTTTCTTAATTAATATATAAAAAAAAATATTTATATAAATAATTTAATTTTAAATTTATTTATCAGATTGATGTAAAAATAATAAAATATCATTTTGAATGACGTTTTATCATCACCACGTCACCCCTCATTTTCCACATAGACGATGCTAAAAAAAAAAAATTAAAAAATATTAAATAATATGATGTTTTTAAAAATGCCATTTGGAATGGCATTTTTAAAAATGCCATTCCAAATGATATTTTTAAAAACACCATATTATTTGACGTTTTTAATTTTTCTCTCAAAAAAAAGAAAAAAATGATAAAAAATAGAAAAAAATAAAAATAAAAATTTTAAATTTTAAATTTATTAAAACATCAAAATTTTAATTTTGATAAAAATAAAAATTATCATTTCAAATTAGTATCCACATTTCAAATTATTTTTTTAAAAAAATATCTAAAAAAAATTATTGTAAAAAAAAATAAAAATACCATAAAAAAAGAATTGAAAAGAAATAAAAATTATAATTATAAATTTCAAAAAAATAAATATTTTAATTTTAATTCAAGTAAAAATCATCATTTCAAATTACAATCTCCTTTTCAAATTAATTTTTTAAAAAATATCATAAAAGAAGAAAAAAATGAGAAAAAAATAAAAATTATAATTTTGAATGAATTTTAAAAAATAAAAATTTTAATTTTAATTCAAATAAAAAAGATAATTTTAAATTATTTTCTCCATTTAAAATTAATTTTTTTAAAAAAATATCTAAAAAAATCTTAAAAATTTTAAAAAATAAAAAATACCATAAAAAAATAAAATAAAAATTATAATTTTAAATTTAAAAAATAAAAATTTTAATTTTAATTCAAATAAAAATATCATTTAAAATTATTTTTCTCATTTCAAATTAATTTTAAAAAAAAAGATGTTCAAAAAATTAAAAAAAATAAAAGTACCATAAAAAAGTCAAAAATTTAAAAAAATAGAAAATAATAAAAATAATGTTGCCCAGCTATGCAACCCAAGAGGGGGGGTGAATTGGGTTTCTAAAAATTTTAAACTTAACTTTCAACTTATAAAGATTATTTAACAATAGCAAGATAAGTAAGGAGAGTGTAATTGATTCAAGGATAATGGTTGAATGCAAGAATGTAAGAGAATAAAGAAGTTCTAAAGGAGAGCAATTAAGCACAACACAAACAAGAGGATTTATAGTGGTTCGATGCCAACCATACACCTACATCCACTCTCCAAGCTCCTACTTGGAAATTCCAATCCACTAAACTGTATTCAACTTGAATACACTCGTCGGAACCTCCGACTCTAGCTATCCTAAGCTAGAATACTTATTTTTCGGGTACAAGCCAACCCAATACAATCCGATTCAAGGTTCGGATCAACCTTTCCATGTTTTGAAACCCTTCCAAAATAAAAACAATAACTCAAAGAAAGTATTATAATTAATTGCACAAAAAATACAGATGAAGCTCCTTTAATGAGTGAATGAAGCTTTAAATACACTTTACTCAAATAGAAGAAAGCTCTTTTTTATTTTCTCAAGGTGGTTGGAGACTTAAATGAGCGCTTGAGAAGTTGGTGGACTTGAATTAAAAGCTTCTTGAATGCTTTAAGTGGGCTCTTGCTTAGGGTAGAAAAGAATGCTTGAAGAACCTCTTTCAAAAATCTCTCTCTTATTTTTTATTCCCTCCTTTAAGTGCCTTTTATAACTTCAAATAATGGTGGAGAGTAATCTAGACTGAAATAGAGCCGTTAGAGCATATTAAATGAGCATTAAATGCAATTGAAATGGGTTAAAAACTAGCCGTTGCAAAACTTTTCCATCACAGGGGTCGACTCATAGGGTCGACTCGTGCTCATGGGTCGACTCATAGGGTCGACCTCTGTGGAACAGAACAGAAAATGATCGTTCTGTAATTTCGGCCTGCAAAGCAGTAGAGGTCGACTCATAGGGTCGACTCATGCCAATGGGTCGACTCATAGGGTCGACTTATAGAGAGTGCCAGCCAAAATTTCAGCGTGTCGTTCAGCTCTTTAAGCCATGAGTCGACTCATGGGGTCGACTCAAAAATAAAAATCTGATTTTCTTGTAAAATATACTTCCAAAAATGTTGAAATTTTCTCCAGTAGACTGCACGTCTTTTGTTCTTGCTCGTGAGGCTTCTGAATTAGGTATTGATGAAATTATGATTTTGCCCCTGAAATGCAATAAATCTTTTTCCAAGCCAAGATCATTAGTAATCCCCTCAAATGCTTTGTAATCATCAAAATCAATTTAAGGAGCAACAATCTCCTTTTTTATGATGACAAAACACTTGAGCAAAAGCATATATATATAAAGCATGGAACATGAATTTTAAATTTATAAAGATGCATCACTTAAATATCATAACCAAGTATTAGAATGAAATGCATCATAAGCAGTTTAAAGACAGATTTGAAATTTGTTATGAATTTGAAATTTGCTTATAAATTTAAAATTTGCTTATAAATTTGAAATTTGCTTAAAGTTCAATCTGTATTACTCTTATTGCTCAATCTCGATTTCGATTTTTGAATTTTTGCTCAATCTCAATCTTAATATTCAATCTTTACTGCACTTATTGCTTTGCTCAAATTTATCAATCTTGATTCTCTACTCTCCCTTTTTGATAGCATCAATTGAGATTCTCTACTCCCCCTTTTTTGAAAATATTTTCTATTCCTTCCTTTTGATGGGATCAATTTAACTTCTTTAGCTTCCTTCTTTAATTGCTTGTTTTGTATTGCTTATTGTTTTACTCCCCCTCAATATAGCAATCGTAAAAGATATATCAATTTGGTCATTGAAAAGATATTGCTATTCAAGTATTTCACAATTTAAAAAAATTCAAGTTGATCACATTCAGAGATATTCATTGAAAGTCAAAGGGTATATATATATTCAAAAGATCTTTAAGTACAAAGATATTTTAATACATAAGTGTTTACTTAGAGTACAAAAGACATGGATAGAAACTATCCAAAAGTCAAACAGTCAACATTGCATTACATGGCCTACAAGATATAACCTAGACAAAAACTAAAGAAAAGACTGACTACACTGGATCTAGTAGAGATCATGACTGGATGGATTGGAGTCTGATGAGTCAGAGATGGGGTGAGGAGATGAAGGATCATGACCAAGAGCTCGACCTCGACCGCGTCTGCCTTTGCCACAGGTAGAAGTGCCAGCACGAGTGGAGGGGTGAGAGGATCCTGAAGGCTGTGAAGCAAAGGACTGTGCTACAAGTGATAGTCTGATGGTGTCCAGAAGGTTTAAAGCTCTCGAAACAGATTGTAGCAGTGCAGTGAACTAAGTGGAAGCATGCTCACTAGAGCCTCTGATCTCTCTCCTCAGAAATCAAACCCACTCTCCAAGACTCCTCGCAGTCTGACTGCCTCCGCAGATAGGTCTGAGACCTCAGTGATGTCCTCATGTGGCTGTGGATGGGTTAGAGCTAGTACTTACCTTTGCAAGTCGAATACTCTGCCAGTCAGTCTCACCACACAACCCTCAAGCTGCTCGATGTGAACTGACTGATCAAAAATCATCTGAAACATAGTGGAGATGTGGGAGATCAGTGTCTGATCAGATACATCGTGAAATGTCAATCCCTGAGCAAAAGCTGAAGTACCCATCTGACGAGATAGTATGGAAGCTACGCGCTGAGATATCATCTCTATCTGATCATCAGCCAATCTAATCTCTGAGAAATGTGCTCAGCTATCCGACTGCTGGACTGAAGTGTGCCTTCTCATAGACTCTGACGGCCCAGCCTCATGGTCAGAAACAAACTGAATGTCTGGAGATACAGCCCTGTGATCATGGAGAGGTGATGATGGTCCTTCCTCCTCTGCTCTGTCCTCAGCTCTCTCTTCCACACCTTTTGTCCAACCACCATCAGTCTTGGAAAATCCCATGCGGTGCAAAGTATGGCGGTTGATAGTGTCAGAGTGAGAAAGCCTAGCTACTGCCTCCCCCTCAAAGCTAACTCTAAACCTCCTGAATACTAAAGTGAGAGCCAAACCGAAAGGCAAATGTGCCTTGGACCTATTCAAGGTCTCTCTCATAGCTTCAATCATCAATACCGGGAGGTTCAGGGGGGTTTGAGTAATAACATGATACATAATGCAGATGTCCCGGTCAGAGAGGAGATCATGTCCACCATTTCTAAGAAAAAATAACTTAGTTACCATTTGGTGTAGTAGCCTCATCTCAATGGAAAGGATCTTGGCCTCTAATTTGTTTAGGCTTCCCGTGAAAGTTCTTCCTAGAATTACATTTATTCCCTCCTCCTTAACTGGGAGTTCCATGTTTGTGTATCCCTCACAGGGTAAATGAAGAATTTTCCCCAAAAGCATAGGATCCAGGTTAATTTCTACACCCTTTACTGTGGAATTTACTGTTTCATTGCTATATCCCAAATTCAGATAAAATTTTCTAACAAGATCCACATAGGTATTTTTTTAAGTGAGCAGTAGAATTTCCAACCTTGGTCCTTAATTTTTGATCCGATAGAGAACCCTTCCTTTTCAAAAAATCTGAAATCAATATTTTTGCCGGGCTCTACCTTCCTATCGGAGAGGGGTATCTTACTGGGACTAATTGGAGACTGAGATGTAGCTGGTGCAGATGCAGGAGTATGGATTGAAGCTGACGTGATCTCGGATGCCTGTCTCTTCCAACGCACACCCTCTTCCAACCCGTGGACTGATTTTCTCCTTTGTAGAAACTTCATTTTCGGAGCCATTTGCACAACCAGAGCTAGCAAGGATCTTAGGAGATCAAATGTGTGGAGAGATAAAAGGTTTTTAGGGGAATGGTAAGGATTTTGGAGAGGAGGAGTGCTGATCTGGAGAAGATGGGTAGAGTCTAGGGCAAGCTTGACTCGCTCAAAACGAAGAAGGAGAAAAGGGAGGAGCTGGGTTCCAAGAGGATGATTTAGAGAATGAGAGATGGTGGGAGAAGAGTTTTTGGGGAAGAACCTGGGTTTGAGGAAGAAGAGAGAGAGTCTTTTGGCTTGGTGGAAGGAGGAAGATGAAGAGTTAGATCGGCTCAAGGGAGGTTTTCCAACAAAAGGAAGCGCCTGAATGATTTGGTCAAAAATTACAAGTTTACCCTAGGGTCAATCCTGGGGGTCGACTCATGGCACAGAAAAATTCAGAAAAATGATGAAATAATTTTAAAAAAATTTGAAATATTATGAGAAGGATGTATACCCAAAAATTGATTATGAGAATGATTATTTTGGGCGATTGAGCTCAAAAGCTGAGAATTAAGCTAAAAGAATTTTTGGTATTGATATTTTAGAATCAAAGAGACACCTAAGCAGATGGATCAAGGATTCTTAGTTCTCTCCTAATTTTACAAAATCTATCTTCACTTAAGGCCTTGGTAAAGATGTCAGCTAATTATTTTTCAGTACAAATATAGTCAAGAATTATGTCTTTATTTTGGACATATTTTCTTATGAAATGATGCCTGATTTCAATATATTTTGACCTAGAATGTTGAATTAGATTTTTAGTGAGATTTATAGCACTAGTGTTATCACATCTTATGGAAGTTTCATTAAGTTTGATACCAAAGTCTTCAAGTTGTTGCTTAATCCACAAGATTTGAGCACAACAACTTCCGGCTGCAATGTATTCGGCCTTGGCCGTAGACAGTGCTACCGAATTTTGTTTCTTGCTAAACCAAGAGATTAGGTTTACTCCAAGAAATTGGCAAGTTCCACTAGTACTTTTTCTATCTAATTTACATCCAACAAAATCGGCATCTGAATATCCTATTAAGTCAATTAGTGAGTCCTTAGAATACCATAATCCTAGAGTTTTTGTACCATTTAAATATCTAAGGATTCTTTTAACAGCATTCAAGTGTGATTCTTTTGGATTTGATTGAAATCGAGCACACAGACAAACACTAAATATGATATCAGGTCTACTAGCAGTTAAATATAATAGAGAACCAATCATACCTCTATAAAATTTTAAGTCTACACTCTTACCTTCTTCGTCCTTATTAAGCTTACATGTTGGGCTCATGGGTGTGCCAATCGGTTTGGAGTTCTCCATTCCAAATCTCTTAAGTAATTCTCTTGTGTACTTGCTTTGGGTGATGGAGATTCCTTCCTTTGTTTGTTTGATTTGGAGTCCGAGAAAGAATGTAAGTTCTCCCATCATGCTCATCTCGAACTCTCCCTGCATGAGCTTTACAAAATCTTGACAAAGAGTTTCATTAGTAGACCCAAAAATAATATCATCAACATATATTTATATAACTAATATATCATCTTGATTTCTTTTAATGAAAAGTGTTGTGTCTATATTTCATCTTGAAAAGTCATTATTAAGTAGAAATTTGCTTAACCTTTCGTACCAAGCCCTGGGTGCTTGTTTCAAACCATATAGAGCTTTATTTAATTTAAAAACATAATTGGGAAAAGCATGATTTTCAAAACCTAGGAGTTGTTCTACATAGACTTCTTTAGTAATATATCCATTTAAAAAGGTACTTTTGACATCCATTTGAAATAATTTAAATTTCATAAAGCAAGCATATGCAAGTAGAAGTCTAATTGCCTCTAATCTAGCAACAGATGCAAAGGTCTCATCAAAATCAATTCCTTCTTCTTGATTATAACCTTTTGCAACTAATCTTGCCTTATTTCTTATCACATTTCCATGTTCATCCAATTTATTCCTATATACCCATTTTGTGCCAATTATTGAGCAGTTTTTAGGTCTTGATACTAAGGTCCATACATTATTTTTTTCAAATTGATTAAGTTCTTCTTACATTGCATTAATCCAATTATAATCTTTTTCAGCTTCATCTATAGTTTTAGGTTCAAGATGAGAGACAAAAGCACAGTGATTGAATGCATCTTTAAGAGAAGAACGTGTTCTTATCCCATGTGTAGGATCACCAATGATTAGTTCCTTGAGGTGATTGTGATCATACCTCCATTCTTTAGGTAGATTATTTGTACTTTGAGGTTATTCTTGTCGTTCTTCACCTTCCTCATCTTGTTTGTCTTCATGTTCTTCATCATCTTGAATTGTTGAATCTTTTAGAGTGATCTCCTTCATCCCTTCTATAAGAGGATCTGCATCATCAAAACCTTCATTCTTCCTTGAAGGAAGATCGTTAGTTTCATCAAAGACAACATGTATAGACTCCTCTACTACTAAGGTTCTTTTGTTAAAAACTCTAAAGGCTTTACTAGAAGAGGAGTAACCAAGAAAATTTGCTTCATCAGATTTTGCATCAAATTTTCCTAATCTTTCTTTACCATTATTTAATACAAAATATCGACAACCAAAAATATGAAAATATGCAATGTTTGGTTTTCTTCCTTTCCAAAGCTCATAGGGAGTTTTCTTTAAAATTTGTCTATTTAAGGCACGATTTAATATGTAACATGCTGTGTTAATAGCTTCTGTCCAAAAATATCTTGAAAGGTTGCTTTTACAAAGCATGGTATGGGCCATTTCTTCAAGAGTTCTATTTTTTCTTTCTACTACCCCATTTTATTGGGGTGTCATAGATGCTGAAAAATTATGGCCAATTTCTTTTTCATCATAAAATTTTTCAAAATCTTGATTTTCAAATTCGGTTCCATGATCACTTCGAATATTTTGAATTGAAAAACCTTTCTCATTTGTGACTTTTCGATAAAATTTAGATAAGACTTGAAAAGTTTCATCCTTGTATGCTAAAAAGATAACCCATGTAAAATGAGAGAAATCATCAATAATTACAAAACCATATCGTTTTCCTCCTAGACTAGTAGTTCTGGTAGGTCCAAATAAATCCATATGCAATAGTTCTAATGGCCTAGAAGTTAAAACAATATTTTTAGATTTGAATGAAACTCTTGTTTGTTTACCTAGTTGGCATGCATCACAAATTCTATCCTTTTCAAAATTTAATCTGGGTAAACCAATAACCAATTCCTTCTTAATGAGTTTTGAATGTGAGTGCATGCTAATATGTGCAAGCCTACGATGCCAAAGCCAACTAGTTTCATTAATCTTGGCATTCAAGGATACTACACATTGCATGTTTATTTTGGATAGATCATTCAAATCTACCATATAAATATTGCCATGTCTATGTCCAATAAATTTAATGCCTTCATTAATAGGACTAGTTACAATGCAAACAGAGGATTCAAAAATAACTTTATATCCTTTATCACAAAATTGACTGATGCTTAATAAATTATATTTTAAACCATCTACTAATAAAATATTTTCAATAAACTTGGAGAGAGTGATACCAATGTTACCTATACCGATGATCTTTCTTTTACCATTGTCTCCAAAGGTAACCATCCCTCCATTCTTAGCATCAAGTATGATGAATTGGGATTCATCATGTTGGAGCACGATCCTGGCTCCTCCCATGGACCTTGGGTGCAGCGGAACTAGCAACGAACAGATCTGGAGACTTCTGGACTCGATCTAAGGCCCTTGACAAAATCAGCCTAGTTGCTGTCTTCTTCGTCAGTCTTTCGTTCCAGATGAAGAATGCCTCTGAAATCACCTCTGAAAAATCCAAGATCTGGTGCCCAACCAGATCAGGCCTGGACTGAGGTCTTTCAATTTGTAGATCTTGAATCAGGGTATTCTAGATGGGAAAGAAGGTAGATGGAGACAGACTTTGCAGATCTGTCCTGCTGCAGCCTTTCCTGTAGATCTGTTGATGGAGATCTCACCCGTGCCTCAAACGACCTCAGATCAACTCTAGATCTGAGAGAGACTTGTATCAACCTCTTCTCAAGAGATTCTAGGTCCTGGACCTGATGCTTGGGTGGCTACAAGAGAGGGAGAGAAGAAAATGGCTGGCGGCTGCAAGGGGGAAGGGGCTAGCGCCTCCCCTTGTTCTCTTTCCTTTTATGGACTGGCGGCAAGAAACCTTAGGGTTTCTTGCTCCTGGGGCATGGAGAATTGCTGGAAAGAGAAGAAGAAGAGAGAAAGAGACTTGGGAGAAAGAGTCTTGTATTTCTTTGGCTTAATCAAACCTATACAGTGCATGTATATATAAACACAGGGTCAAGTGACCCAAACCCAAAACTCCCTTGACCAACTCTATGGGAGATTAGGTTAACCCAAGCCCATGTACACCCATGACTCGATCTAATCTCACCTATCCTGGGTTCAGACCTGGCCCATAAAGAGTTGGTCCCTTGAGGCCCACATAACCTAGACCTCAAGAACCCGAAAAGCCCACAGCCTTTCAACCTAGGGCCCAACTAGCCCTAGAGCCTCCATGAAGCCCTCATGAACGATGGACCTTGACCTTAGCCTTGATCCCCTGGGCCTTGGGCACACCACCTGGATCACAACAATCTCCACCTTGGTGTCCCAAGGCCTCAACCAGCTCCACTCTGTCCATCAGCCGAATCAGCTCAACACATCTCTGAAAGCTATCCCATGGAAGTACCTTCATAAGTGTATTAGCTGGATTCTCTTTGGTGTGTACCTTTACCAGCTCCACCTCGTCATCCTCCACAAGCTCCCTGATCCGATGATATCGAATATCGATGTGCTTTGTCCTTGCATGATAGACTGAGTTCTGTGCTAATAGAAGTGCACTCTGGCTGTCACAGTGCACTCTAATGGCCTCCTGAGTAAGGCCCATCTCCGTCAACAAACCCTTCAGCCAAATTGCCTCCTTAGCTGCTTCTGTCAGCCCGATGTATTCTACCTCTGTAGTGGATAGGGCCGTGATAGGCTGCAGACTCGATCTTCAAGAAATAGGACCTCCATACAGGCTAAAGATGAAGCCTGTCGTAGACCTCCGGGTATCCACATCTCCATCGAAGTCTGCATCTACATAACCGCCAATCAGCCCCTGAGCCTCCCTGGACATGTCAGAGTTTCCCACTGCACCTCCTCGCTGTTCGTAGCAGATGCCAACTCCAACTGAACCCGCCAGGTATCTGAATATCCACTTCAGAGCTCTTCAGTGCTCCCTGCCAGGTTGCGTCATGAACTTGCTAACCTGACTCACTGCATGAGCAATGTCTGGCCTACAACAGACCATCGCATACATCAAGCTCCCAACTCCTGAAGCATAAGGGACCTTCTCCATCTCCTGAGCCTCCACCTCAGTCTATGGTGTCATGGTCTTCGAGAGTCTGAAGTGACCGGCAAGTGGCAGCTCCACTAGCTTTGCTCCCTTCATCCCGAACCTCTCTAAGACCTTCTGTATGTAGCCCCCCTGAGATAGATGCAGCACCCTCCGGGCTCGGTCTCTGAAAATCTCCATGCCTAGGATCTTCCTTGTAGGGCCCAAATCCATCATCTCAAACTCCCGAGATAAGGATGCCTTCAGATCCTGCATAACCTTCCTACTCTTGCATGCTATAAGCATGTCATCCACATACAAGAGTAGGAACACCCTAGAACCATCCTCAAGAGACTGAACATAAACACAGGGATCAAACTCGCACCTGAAAAGTCCAATGCTGCGCACATAGGAGTTGAACCGCTTGCACCATTGCCTCGGCGACTGCTTCAGCCCATACAGCGACTTCTGCAACAAACAAACCTTTCCCTCTGATCCTGGATCCCTGAAATCGGATGGCTGCTCCATGTAAATCCTCTCCTCCAAATGCCCATGGAGGAACACCATCTTGACATCCATCTGCTCCAGCTCTAAATTCTGAGCTGCTACAATGCTCAGCAACACTCTGATGGAAGTATGTCTGACGACGGGAGAGAAGACCTCGCTGAAGTCGATGCCTTCCTTCTGGGAGTATCCCTTGGCCACTAACCTCACCTTGAATCTGATACCTCCCTGCTCTGAAGGCCCTTCCTTGCAACTATAGATCCATTTGCAGCCAATGGGCCTCTTCCCCTGTGGCAACTGCACCAATCACCATGTCTGGTTCTTGTGGAGAGACTGTATCTCCTCGGACATCGCCTGGACCCACCGCTCTTTGTTCTGACTCTCAATAGCCTCCTGATACGTATATGGGTCTCCATTCGCTGTCACCAGGACATATGACAGCGTCTCCTCGAAGCCATATCGGTTCGATTGCCTGATGGTCCTCTTGGGCTTGTGTAGGGCAACACCGATATCAGTCCTCGATCCAGCTTGCTCCTGCTGGACCTCTCCGCCTCGATCATCCGTCTGAGTCCTCTCCACTTGTGGAGACACCTTAGATAGGTACTCCACCTGAATGTCATGTCCTCCAGTAGTACCTGCAAGAGGCAAAATCAAAGAGGTTAGCTGTCCAGCAGCGCCCTGCTGGACCTCCTCCTACTCCTGCTGCTCCTCCATGCCTGCTCACCTCCGTAGGACTGACTCCTCATCAAAAGTCATATCCCGACTAATGATGATCTTCTTTTCTAAGGGATCCCACAGCCTGTATCCCTTGACTCCTCGCGGATAGCCTAGAAACACCGCCTTGCGTGATCTGGCGTCTAGCTTGCTCCGTTCACCAGCTCCAATGTGCACATAGGCCGTGCACCCAAATACCTATAGATGGCCCAGCCCAACTGTCCTCCCAGACCATACCTCATCTGGAAGCCTGCCATCCAACCTAGTGTGAGGTGACCGATTGACCAAGTAACCTGCTGCGTCAACTGTGTCAACCCAGAACGCCTTTGAAAGCCCTGCTTGCAGCCTCATGCATCATGCCTTTTTCAGAAGTATTCTGTTCATCCTCTTGGCCACCCCATTCTGCTGTGGAGTCTCCTTAACTGAGAAGTGTCTCCTGATCCCACACTCCTCACAGTAGTCCTGAAACTCTCTGCTGGTGTACTCTCCGCCATTGTCTGACCTCAGATACTTCACGCTCCTCCCCTGCTCCTTCTCCACCTCAGCTCTCCAGATCTTGAACTTGGTGAAGACCTCAGACTTTTCTCTCATGAAGTAAATTCAGAGTTTCCTTGAGAAATCATCAATCAGGGTCATGAAGTATCTGGCCCCATTCCTAGCTAAAACTGGGGCTGGTCCCCACACATCCGTGTGTACTAACTTCATAGGGGCTGCACTGTGGGCTGTACTAATATTGAACTGAACTCTCCTCTGCTTTCCCATCTGGCAAGGCTCACAGATCTCTCCTGTAGCACCATCCTCTAGATTAGAGATGAGTCCTCTCCTGCTCAACTCCCTCAGCCCCTTGTCACCCATGTGGCCTAGACGGTAGTGCCACATACTGTAAGCCCCCTGCTGGTCCTGTGTTGCAGCTGCTGCATCAAACTCTCCGATCACCATAGATCCCTCCATGCGATAGAGGTTATTGTCCAACCTCCTGCCTATCATCACTACCATAGCTCCATTGGAGATGTTCAGTACTCCGCTTCTAGCCCTACTGCTGAAGCTGTATCCACTGCGCTCCAAGTAGCCTAGTGACACCAGATTCTTTTCTAGCTCCGGGATGTACTTTACATTTGTCGATGTCCTCACAATCCCATCAAACATCCTCATCCTGACTGTCCCTATCCCAGCCACCTTGCAAGGATGATTGTCTCCTAGAGTCACTGATCCCTCATCTGTCTTGGTGTATGTTGCAAACCAAGACCTGTGTAGTGTGTAGTGATGTGAGCACGCAGAGTCTAGTGTCCACTCCTCTGTGTAATGCCTGTGACCATCTGATACCACACATAGATCATCCTCCACCTGCTGCCCAGCAACTGCACTCACTGATTCTGAGCCACTTCTTTCTCCCTTCTTGCTCTTCCATAGTGGATATTCTCGCTTGAAGTGCCCGAACTCGTTACACTTGAAGCATTTCATCTCTTTCTTTCCCTTCCTGGACTTGGACCGCCCCCTGGACTTGCTTCTGCCTTTGCCTCTACCTATCCTCTCCCCTACTGCCAAACCCTCCTGGGGAGCCCGATCTCTGGTCAACTTTTTCCTTTGCTCATTAGACCTCAGCATCGAGACCATGTCCTCATATTTCAGAGTCTCCTTGCCGTAGAGCAGTGTAGTCACCAAAGAATCATATGATCCTGGCAGTGAACACAACAGCAACAGAGACTTGTCCTCCTCATCCAGCTTCACCCTGATATTCATCAACTCCATGCCCAACTGGTCGAACCTCTGAATGTGGCCAATCACATCAGATCCCTCCTGCATCCGAAGACTGTACAATCTCTTCTTCAGCATCAGCTTGTTGCACATATTCTTCCGTATATACATGGTGTGCAACTTCGACCAAAGGCCCTTCGGGGTCTTTTCTTCCAGCACCGAATACAACGATGCCCACTGTCTATATGTCATTCCCTCAGGCTTCTCATCCAAAGCCTGATCCAGATCTGCTTGCACCAGAAGATCCTCCATCCGGATTTTCCATAATGAAAAATTTTTTTTGCCATCAAACTTCTCGACATCGACCTTCATATTGCTGTCCATGACTGGATCCAAGCCAAACAAGCAATATAAAATCAAGAAGTGTAAAATATACCTTGATGGTACCTTGCTGAAAATTTTCAGCACTTGGGATCTTCAACTTCTCATGCTTGAAACCGCTTCCTCACCACCGTGGCTCTGATACCAACTATTGGAGCATGATCCTGGCTACTCCCACGGGATCTTGGGTGCAGCAGAACCAGCAACAAATAGATCTGGAGACTTCTGGACTCGATCTAAGGCCCTTGACGAAATCAGCCTGGTTGCTGTCTTCTTCGTCAGCCTTTCGTTCCAGATGAAGAATGCCTCTGAAATCACCTCTGAAAAATCCAAGATCTGGTACCCAACCAGATCAAACCTGGACTGAGGTCTTCCAATTTGTATATATCGAATCGGGGTATTCTAGATAGGGAAGAAGATAGATGGAGACAGACCTTGCCGATCTGTCCTGCTGCAGCCTTTCCTGTAGATCTGTTGATGGAGATCTCACCCGCACCTCAAACGACCTCAGATCAACTTCAGATTTGAGAGAGACTTGTATCAACCTCTTCTCAAGAGATTCCAAGTCCTGGACCTGATGCTTGGATGGCTGCAAGAGAGGGAGAGAAGAAAATGGCTGGTGGCTGCAAGGGGGAAGGGGCTAGCACCTCCCCTTGTTCTCTTTCCTTTTATGGACTGGCGGCAAGAAACCCTAGGGTTTCTTGCTCCTGAGGCATGGAAAATTGCTGGAGAGAGAGGGAGAAGAGAGAGAGAGAGAGACTTGGGAGAAAGAGTCTTGTATTTCTTTGGCTTAATCAAACCTATACAGTACATGTATATATAAACACAGGGTCAAGTGACCCAAACCCAAAACTCCCTTGACCAACTCTATGGGAGATTAGGTTAACCCAAGTCCATGTACACCCATGACTCGACCTAATCTCACCTATCCTGGGTCCAGACCTGGCCTATAAAGAGTTGGTCCCTTGAGGCCCACATAACCTAGACCTCAAGAACCCGAAAGGCCCACAGCCTTTCAACCTAGGGCCCAACTAGCCCTAGAGCCTCCATGAAGCCCTCATGAACGATGGACCTTGGCCTTAGCCTTGGTCCCCTGGGCCTTGGGCACACCATCTGGATCACAACATATCACCAGTCATGTATCTCGAGCATCCGCTATCAAGATATCATTTTCAGTTTGCTCCTTGGGATGCTAGACACACCTGCAAGTAAAAGTTAAGTTTTTACTTTAGGTACCCAAGCTTTCTTGGGTCCTTTTTGGTTAGTTACAATGGTTCCTTTTGGAACCCATATTTTCTTTACATTAGAATTTAAGACATTGTTAGAGAGACAAGTATATGACTTGTGACCTACTTTACCACATTTGAAGCAAGTAATATTTAAAAACTTATTGTTTGAAGAGTTTATATAGATATTTTTTAGAAACTTTTATTTCTTTAAGGGATTGTAACCAAGACCAGCCTTATCATAAACAGCCTTTTGATTTTCAAAAATCATATTAAGTTTATTAGAACTTAAAGTGAATTTTTCAACTATTGGTTTTAGCTTGGCAATTTCATTCTTTAAGTTTAGATTTTCTTGAAGCAAGGTAGATTTTTCATTTGAAATGCTCTCATTTTATTTTAGTAGAGATTGATTCTTTGATTTTAACTCTTTGTTCTTTACCCCTAGCTTCTTTAGTTCATCAATTAAATCATAAAAAGCTTCATGAAGTTTTTCAAAGGTAAAGTCAACAGGAGTTGAAAAATTTACCTCATTTTCATGTGCCATAAGGCACAAGTTGGCTTGTTCAGTTAAGTCTTCCTCTTCGGAGCTTGACTCATCACTTCCACTCCAAGTAGCCATCATGGCCTTTTTCTTGTACTTCTTGGGACCCTTCTTTAGTTGTGGGCATTCAGACTTGAAATATCTCGATTTCTTGTATTCGTAGCAGATAAGGGGTTGGTCTTTATCCTTTTCTTTGCTATATTCTCCTTTTGTGGGTGGCCTCTTCCTCATTCTTTGTTTCTTTTTCTTCAAAAATTTCTTAAACATTCTAGTAATGAGAGCCATTTCTTCATCCTGCTCTTCATTTTCCGTATCATCAGTTTCTTCATCAAGTTGAGTCGTGAATTTGAGGGCGAATATCCTCTTCTTTTTGACTTCTTCTTCTTGGTATTGTTTCATGCTCAACTCATATATCATCAGTGATCCTAGAAGCTCTTCCAAGGGTAGAATGTTCAGATCCTTGGCTTCTTGGATGGCGGTCACTTTGGCTTCCCAAGTTCTTGGTAATGACCTAAGAATCTTCCTCACGAGGTCACTGTTAGAATAAGACTTATTAAGACTTTTTAGACCATTTATAATATCAGTAAAGTGGATAAACATTTCGGTTATTGATTCATCATGCTCCATTTTAAAAAGTTCATATTTATGCACGAGCATGTTAATTTTGGATTCTTTCACTTGATTAGTTCTTTCATGAGTTACTTCTAATCTATCCCATATTTTCTTAGCAGACATGCATGTTAAAATCCGATTCAATTCATTAGCATCTAGTGCACAATACAACACATTCATGGCTTTAGCATTTAGTTGGGTCATTTTCTTATCAACCTCATCCCAATCTTTTTTGGGTTTGGCTGATTCCACACCATCAATAATTTTAGTGGGTGTGTGAGGGTCGTTTACTATGATACTCCACATATCATAGTCGAGTGCTTGAATGAAGATTTTCATCCGAGCTTTCCAATAGGTATAGTTGGACCCATTGAAAAGTGGAGGTTGGTTAGTGGACTGCCCCTCGGCTAGAGAAGTGCCAACTTGAGTTGCCATAGATCTTTAGCTCTTTGATTGGTTAGATCAAAGTAGGACTAGAGCACCGGGCTCTGATACCACTTGTTGCCCAGCTATGCAACCCAAGAGGAGGGGTGAATTGGGTTTCTAAAAATTTTAAACTTAACTTCCAACTTATGAAGATTATTTAACAATAACAAGATAAGTAAGGAGAGTGTAATTGATTCAAGGATAATGGTTGAATGCAAGAATGCAAGAGAATAAAGAAGTTCTAAAGGAGAGCAATTAAGCACAACACAAACAAGAGGATTTATAGTGGTTCGGTACCAATCATGCACCTACATCCACTCCCCAAGCTCCTACTTGGGAATTCCAATCCACTAAACTGTATTCAACTTGAATACACTCGTCGGAACCTCTGACTCTAGCTATCCCAAGCTAGAACACTTATTTCTCGGGTACAAGCCAACTCAATACAATCCGATTCAAGGTTCGGATCAACCTTCCCACATTTTGGAACCCTTCCAAAACAAAAATAATAACTCAAAGAAAGTATTACAATTAATTGCACAAAAAATACAGATGAAGCTCCTTTAATGAGCGAATGAAGCTTTAAATACACTTTACTCAAATAGAAGAAAGCTCTTTTTGATTTCCTCAAGGTGGTTGGAGACTTGAATGAGTGCTTGAGGAGTTGGTGGACTTGAATTAAAAGCTTCTTGAATGCTTTAAGTGGGCTCTTGCTTAGGGTAGAAAAGAATGCTAAAAGAACCTCTTTCAAAAATCTCTCTCTTGTTTTTGATTCCCTCCTTTAAGTGCCTTTTATAACTTCAAATAATGATGGAGAGTAATCTGGGCTGAAATAGAGCCGTTAGAGCATATTAAATGAGTATTAAATGCAATTGAAATGGGTTAAAAACTAGCCGTTGCGAAATTTTTTCGTCATAGGGGTCGACTCATAGGGTTGACTCATGCTCATGGGTCGACTCATAGGGTCGACCTCTGTGGAACAGAACAGAAAATGATCATTCTGTAATTTCGGCCTGCAAAGCAGCAAAGGTCGACTCATAGGGTCGACTCATGTCAATGGGTCGACTCATAGGGTCGACTCACAGAGAGTGCCAGCCAAAATTTCAGCATGCCATTCAGCTCTTTAAGCCATGAGTCGACTCATGAGGTCAACTCAAAAATAAAAATCTAATTTTTTTGCAAAATATACTTTCAAAAATATTAAAATTTTCTCCAGTAGACTGCACATCTTTTGTTCTTGCTCTTGAGGCTTCTGAATCAAGTATTGATGAAATTATGATTTTGCCTCTGAAATGCAATAAATCTTTTTCCAAGCCAAGATCATTAGTAATCTCCTCAAATGCTTTGTAATCATCAAAATCAATTTAAGGAGCAACAAAAAAAAATTTTAAATTTAAAAGAAATAAAATTTTTAATTTTAATTAAAATAAAAGACATCATTTCAAATTACTTTCTCATTTCAAATTTATTTATTTTAAAAATATTCCAAACAAATGAAAAAAATATCTAAAAAATTTTTATAAAAATAGTAAAAAAGGGAAAAATAAAAATTATAATTTTAAATTATAAAAAAAAAATTAAAATTTGAATTTGAATTCAAGAAAAATAAAAGAAAAAAATACCATAAAAAAGTGAAAAAAAGGAAAAAATATGAAAAAAATAAAAATTATAAATTAAAATTTTAAAAAAATAAAAATTTTAACTTTAATTAAAATAAAAAATATCATTTCAAATTATTTTTCCTATTTTAAATTATTTTTTTAAAAAAATATCTGAAAAAAATTAGTGTAAAAAAATAAAAAACATCATAAAAAAAGAAAAAAAGGGAAAAGAATTGAATTGAAAAAATATAAATTCTAATTCTAATTCAAAAATAAAAATTATAATTTTAAATTTAAAAAAATAAAAATTATAATTATAATTTGAATAAAAAATGATAAAAAAATAAAAATTATAATTATAAATTTAAAAAAATTTAACTTTAATTCAAATAAAAAATTATCATTTCAAATTACTATCTCTATTTTAAATTAATTTTATTTATTAAAAAATCATATAAAAATAACTAAAAAAATAAAAAAACCATAAAAAAAGAGAAAAAAAATGGAAGAAAACGTCAAAGGGAATGGCATTTTTTAAAACGCCATTTCTTTTGGTATTTTTGAAGCATAAAATCCAAAAAAAAAACCCTCTCTCCCTCTTCTCACTCTTCTCCGGTGTTTTCTCCTCTCTGGTGGCACGGCGGCGAGCTCCCGACGGTGGTGAGCTCCTTCCTTTCTCTTTCCTCTTCCTCTCTCTCCCCCTCTTATCTTCCTCTTCCTCTCTCTCTCCCTCTTTTTTCTTGGCTGCCGACGACAGAGGGCCGGCGGTGGGCCTGCGCACCCCGATAGTTGCCCCCCGTGGCAGGCCCCGGCCCTCCCCTTCTCTTGGTCGGCCCCCTCCTCTCCCTCTTCCTCTCTCTCTCTCCCTCTTTTTCCTTGGCCGTTGGCGACAGACGACCGGCAGCGGGCCCGCGCGCCCTGGTGGAGGGCCCCCATGGCGGGCCCCGACCCTCCCCTTCCCTTGGTCGGCCCCCTCTTCTCTCCCTCTTCCTCTTTCTCTCCCTCTTTCTCCTTGGCCGCCAGCGACAGATGACCGGCGGCGGGCCCGCACGCCCCGACGGCGGCCCCCCGCAGCAGGCCCCAGCCCTCCCCTTCCCTTGGCCGACCCCCTCTTCTCACCGACGGCGGGCCCGCGGCGGCCCTTCGATGGCGGGCCCTTTTATTTCGATCCACGGTGGTGGGCCCTGGCGATGGGCCGTGGTGGCGGGCCTCGACGGGCCCCGACGGCGGCCCCTCGACGGTCGGCTCTGTGGGGGCCCACCACCCTCGGGGCCTGGTGGCCCCTTGGTGACGGCCCCGCGGCGGCCCCCCGGCAACGGCCCTCCGATGGCGGGCCCGTACGGCTCTACGACACCCTTTTATTTTGATCTTTTTTATTTTTATTTTTATCTCATTAGTTTTTATTTTTTATTTTTATTTTATTAGATTCAGATTTATTTTAAAATTTGATTCGATCATAATTTAAAAATTTTAAAATATATTGCATTTCATGAAAACGTAGATCTGTCAGTTGACCAATGTAGGATATTCTACGATATCCGTATAAAATATATATTTGATTATATATTTTTGTACAGATACCGTAAAATATATACATTGGTCAATTGATTGTCCAGTTTAGACAGTTTGGGAATTGCATTTAATTCTATAGATAATTATATTATTCGAATGATATGCGAAGGGTTCAAGAGAAATTTCGGACAGTATTTTTCTTTAGTTCTCCCTACACATTTTCAGTCGTGTGGAGAGAACTAAGGAGAAATGCTGCCGAAATTTCTTTCAGTCCCTTTTGTGTATCGTTTGATTAATGTAATTAACCTATACAATTAATATAATTTTCGAATGGGATAGGATATATCTGTACCTATTTGTTGATGATATGATGCATTTATCATGTAAATCTTTTAAAATGATAAAATAATTAGTAATACTAAATATTTTCATTTTCATTTTGTCATAGGTTTCTCTGAGAAAATGGTCAGTACTCGAGTTCGTGTACTATTGTATTATGATGGCATGATACAGAATGATGAAACTGGTGTGCAGTACAATCACCCTGCAAATCGGATGATTAAAGTATCTTCATCATTATCACGTCAAGAATTATTGGATCATTTATACAGCAGTATTCCTGTAGACAAAGAAAAATATGAAATAAAATTGAAATGAAAATCTCTTAATCTATCGGGATAGTTAATGCAGAGCAATTATATCTTAGTTCCAATTGATGACGATGAAGATGTCGAAGAAATGCTGACCTTTCCTTTGAAATATTCAGAATGTTGATTTTTAGAATTATATATTGAAAAGGAAGATGTACCGAGCTTTGGATACTATAGTCGGTTTTTAACTCAAGCGGACAATAATGTTGGGCCTTCCTCACCTTTTGTAACTCCTATGGTGCAAACCGATAGTGTTGAGGCCGTATTTGCAGAACAACAGTCCACTACTGTCGGCCCTAGTTGTCTAGTTATTCAGAGTCCTATGGTGATTTCTCCTGTGTCTTCTGCTATGGTGACTTCTCCTTTGCTAGAAGTAGTGGTAAGTGCGGGAGACGACACTCATATAGGAAACAATGACCGGATAGTCGGTGAAATAAATTCTGATAATCTAAGCTTTGAGTCAGATGAAAGCGGAGATGAAGACTATTGGATGGATGAGGACAGTAGCAGTAATGATGATGATGGTGAAGATGAGAATGATGATGAAGATGTTCAGGCTAATATTAATATGGGAGAACCTCAACCTCGTTTGCATGAATCTCCATAATTTTTTAACGATATAAATTTAGATAATGGTGGTTGTGTTAGTGCTGGTTAAAAATTGAACTCTGACTATCAGTTTTGGGACTCCTCGATGACTGAATTTTCTAAAGGTCTAATGTTTGAGAGTAAAGATTATATAAGGAGAGCTGTTGATCTTTATCACATTATGAAGTATCGGACATACAATGTAGTTCAGTCACATTCAAATTATGGTCCGTACGATGCACATCATCAGATAATGTTCAAAATTATAAATGAAGGCTTCGTGCTGTATTGTTGAAAAAACATGGATATTTTCAAATCACAAAATATGAGGATCCTCACACTTATTTGTTTATGGGGTTGAGTCGAGACCACAAACATGTCAGTGGAAGGATGATTGGCACACTAGTCTGACATATTGTTGAGAAAGATTTTGGTGTTAAAGTTGAAGCTATTGTGGCAACCGTTAATGATCAATTTCAATATACAGTGTCATATAGGAAAGCATGGTGTGGAAAGCAGAAGGCATTGGTTGATATTTATGGAGAATGAGAGCCGTCTTATGCTAAATTACCCTATTATATGGCTGCACTTCAACATGCAAATTTCGGTACAATTGTTTCATGAAATTTTTTTCAAACTGTGAATTCCAATGTCCGAGTTTTAAATTATATTTTTTAGACTTTCAAACCATCTATCCAGGGTTTAACGCACTGCCGTCCTGTAATTAGTATTGATGGCACGCACTTGTATGGAAAGTTTAAAGGTAAGATGTTGGTTGCAACAGGAATTGATGCAGAGAATGGGATATTTTCATTAGCATATGCAATTGTGGATGAGGAGACGACTGCAAGTTAGAGTTGGTTTCTTTTCCAGCTCAGAACACATGTCGTCAAAGATAGAAATGGAATATGCTTAATTTCTGACAGGCATCCAAGTATATTAAATGCCATCGCAGATGAGTCTATTGGATGGAGTCCACCATGTGCCTATCACCGATACTGCTTAAGACATATCTGCAGTAATTTCAACACTCATTTTAAAAATATGCAGCTGAAAAGAGCAGTATGGCAAGCAGGAAGCACTCATCAAGTTCGCAAGTTCAACTTTATCATGGGTAGAATCAGAACAGTGAATGAAGAGGCTTGAAGCTGATTGTCCGAGATAGAAAAAGAGAAGTAGACGTTGACACATGATGATGGCCTGTGCTATGGTGTCTTAACCACAAATTTGTCGAAGATTTTTAACAGTATTTTACGAAGAGCTAGAAATGTGTCAATTACAGCTTATGTTCAAATGACATTTTATCGTCTTATGAAATACTTCAATACGAGGTATGCCCAAGCCTTGAGATATGTAGAGGAGAATCTAAATAATTTTTTTACTCCTCATGTTGCAATTAAGATTGCTGAAGTCAAATTAAAGCTAACCAGCACCGAGTAACAGCATTCAACCTTCAAAGAGGTATATATGAAGTGCTTATGAGGAGAGCAAGCGCAGGATTACGAGATGGAAAAAATTTCCATACTGTTACTTTAGCTGAAAAAAATATTCTTGTGAAAAGTAGAGCATGTACAAATATCCATGTTCACACGTTTTAGCTGTGTGTCAAGAAATTACAATATATTTTAGTGATTTTGTGGATGATGCATATACAATTACAGAATATATGAATGCTTAGAGTGGTGACTTTAATCCATTACCACATGAAGATTATTGGATGCATACACGTATATTCAAATATATTCTTGATCATCATCGTTTGAAACCCAAGCAGAAAGGTAGACCAAAGTCAACAAAACTATGAAATGAGATGGATGATAGGTAAATAAAAAGTAAGAACCACCGTGGCATTTGTAAGGAACAGGGTCATGACTGCCGCCATTGTCCTAGAATACTTCAACACACTTCAACTTCAAGCAGTGAAAGAAATTAAAGACTCCGAAGATGTATTTTCATCATTGTTTTATATATTTTTGTGAGATTATATTTGAATATACGTGTTTAATATCCTGAGATGAACTGAATTTTGTGTTTAAGTTGTATTGTATGATAATATTATGTCTAAAATATATTTCTCATAAAATGAATGACTATTATATTTCTTATTTTTTAATACATTTGTGATAATATCATTATTTTATATTCATTAACGTATTATGGCTTACGATTCACGGTATTCCGATCCTCGAGACAGCAGTATTCTTATATTGCAGGAGCACCATTGATCACAGACTATTTTAAATGGCGGCATAAGCATTCCAATCCTATTTACGATTTAAATTTTTTTTAAAAAAATTATATACATTATCTAATTATTATATTTTATTGCAGGAGTCCAGACACCTTCGTCTACGATGATCCGATGCTGACTTCTAAAGGACAGAGGACATCCTACATAGAGTGCTGGATTATTTATGATTTCTTGGATTTTATGGAGTATATTGGATTGATCGTATACAGATGGACGTTGGTCTTATTACTGCTTTACTTGAGAGATGGCGTCCAGAGACACACATATTTCATCTTTCATTTGGTGAGGTGACCATCACTTTACAGGATGTCAGCATCCTTACTGGACTACTAGTTGATGGCGATCCAGTTATCAGAGTTGATCCCACGTTTACCATTCTGGAGTGGCAGGTTTTGTGCTTGCGATTGCTAGGGTTTGAGCCCGACGCATATTTTTTCGATCATTCACGACTCAGGATTGAGTGTTTGGATGATCATTATCGATATTTTCATATTGCGGATGATGCACCAGAGAAGATGGTGCAGCAATATGTTAGGAATCAGGTACTGCGGTTGTTAGGTGGTGTCCTGTTACTCAATACTTCATCGAATAAGATGAAGTTGATGTTTTTATCATTATTAGAGGATTTAGACTTCGCTCGTAGACTCAGTTGGGGCAGTGCAGTACTAGCTTACCTGTACAGAGCTATGTGTCAGGGTTCTTATGCTGATCAGAGCGAGATTGATGGTTATCTTGTATTATTACAAGATGTGAATTAAAAATTTTTATTTTTAATATTCAATTATATTCCAAACATTGGGTATATAATGTATGATTTTTTTGAAATTTGCATATTTGGATATGGGAGCGTATGCCGACTATCAGTCCATTACGACGATAGTTGCTCGAAATGCCATCAGAGCAGCATGATCCTGATATTCCATTCAGACTACACAAACCATTGGGATATACATATAAAAATATTATTTTTTTTATTTGAAACTTACTATTTTAAATTTGATAAAATTTATTTAACATGAGTAGATTGTGAAATAGACGGAACGTTGCATTCAACGTTCATCACGTATCGACGAGAGTGGCACGGGTTTATAGGTGCCAATTGGATACATTAGTTGATATATATAAACGGATAAATTTTAAATTTTTTACAAATATCATTTTACAGTATTCATAATCTATTAAAATTTTAGCTTACTAATTTTTTTTATTTTAACTCTATCAGTTTTTGTAGAAGCCATATACAGATGAGATATTGGCTATATTGCCACAGATGTGTACAGTTGGATATGACATATGGACTGCTAGGGTGCCACTTATTTATTTTGATGTGGTAGAGTGGCACCCTAGCAGTCCCAGAGCAATTTGATACCAGGCAGGGACTTCATCATATTGATCGACGAGGGAGAGCTCATATTGACTGGTGTATCAGACATGCAGAGTATATCAATATTTGGGATGCATGTCGAGATCACATTGTTCATGGTGATCCCATTTTGAGAGGTCGTTTATATACCGATGACTACATGGCTTGATTTTTTAGCATTACAGTGCAAGTCATTGGACAGCCTCGGTATGCAGTTCTCGGATACGAGGGCGAGAGTTCTGCTGTGCATCTTTTGGTAAGACTATAAAAATTAGTTTATATTATTTGTGTTATATTTTTATTTTATATTTTACAGTATATTGACTATTTTATTTTTATTTTGTAAATTGATTCTATGTCGGGTCTTGTGTTGGACGTTCGTCGTACTTTATCTACGACTGATGAAGACAAACGGATTCGGATACTGAATGAGATAAAAAGAACAAGTTCTGAAATATTGATGGTGATTGATGTTGATCCATATAGCTGTGCGCCTTGGTGTGGAGTAGCCGATGCACCAGATATGAGATATACGCCGTCACCATATGTTCCACATATGCCATCATCGCATATTCCATAGATGTCATTATTAGATGCTGCATAGATACCACCATCTTTTGATCCACAGATGGCAGTGCCTTCTTCTTCCTACATCCCCTAGATGACATCATCGAGTACCAGTTGGCCACATGAGTATAATACTTTCTTTTCAAGCCCATCCGTGTATCCAGATGAGAGGGTTGAGTGGGTCCCTCAGTCCGTAGATGATCCGACAGTATCAGTTATTCCTGAGCAGCATGACCAGCAGACTTTCTCTACTGATATAGGGGAGGAGCCATCACAGCAGGAGCAGGAGCAGCCGTTGAGGACCTTCCTGAGAAAGTCCAAGCGACCACGGGCACCACGACGTCCTTGTGGGACTTAGTCTTTTTTAGATTTATACTTAATATTTTTGAAATTTTTATTGTACTATTTTTTATACGTTTGACATTTTTATTCTATTTAATATTATTAATTATTAATTTTATTTTATATTATTTAATTTCAAATGATCGGATATTATGCTTTGTGGATATGGTTATACATACTTTAATGTGTCTCAGAACATTAGGAGAGAAAAAGTTATGCTAAAAGGGCTATAGAAATTATAACGTAAATAATAATAATATATCAGATAATTTAATTATGAGAAAAATCGGACCGTACTGGTATATCTCGATTTAGTACGAGCACGAACAGCTACGTATAGTGCGGTATGAAAAAAAAATTAATTAATTTGAAATGAAGAAAATAATTTGAAATGATGTTTCTTATTTGAATTAAAATTAAAATTTTTATTTTTTAAATTTAAAATTATAAATTTTATTTTTTTATTTTTTTATCATTTTTATTTTTTATAATATTTTTTATAATATTTTTTAAATTTTTTAAGGATTTTTTGAGATATTTTTTAAAAAAATTAATTTTAAATGAGAAAAATAATTTGAATTTATATTTTTTATTTGAATTAACATTTAAATTTTTATTTTTTTTCTCATTTTTTTCTCATTTTTTACTTTTTTTTGTTTGGAATATTTTTTTAAAAAAATAATTTGAAATGAAGAAAAAAATTTGAAATGGTATTTTTTATTTTAATTAAAATTAAAAATTTTATTTTTTTAAATTAAAAATTATAATTTTTATTTTTTTTCTCATTTTTTAAATATTTTTTTTTTTTATGATATTTTTTTTTTAATTTTTTATTTTTTTTGATATATTTTTTTAAAAAAATTAATTTGAAATGGAGAAAGTAATTTGCAATGATGGTTTTTATTTGAATTAAAATTAAAATTTTTATTTTTTTAAATTTAAAATTATAATTTTTATTTTTTTTCTCATTTTTTATGGTATTTTTTATTTTTTAATTTTTTAAGATTTTTTTGAGATATTTTTTTAAAAAATTAATTTTAAATGGATAAAATAATTTAAAATTATCATTTTTATTTGAATTAAAATTAAAATTTTTATTCTTTAAAATTTATTCAAAATTATAATTTTATTTTTTTCTCATTTTTTTCTTTTTTTATGATATTTTTTTAAAAAAATAATTTGAAAAGGAGATTGTAATTTGAAATGATGATTTTTTATTTGAATTAAAATTAAAATTTTTATTTTTTTTAAATTTAGAATTATAATTTATATTTCTTTTCAATTTTTTTATGATATTTTTATTTTTTTTACACCAATTTTTTTCAGATATTTTTTTAAAAGATAATTTGAAATGAGGATACTAATTTGAAATGATAGTTTTTATTTTTATTTTTATTAAAATTTTTATTTTTTTATAAATTTAAAATTTTTATTTTTATTTTTTTATTTTTTATTTTTTTTTGAAAAAAATTAAAATCATCAAATAATATGATGTTTTTAAAAACATCATATGGAATGGCGTTTTTAAAAACGTCATTCCAAATGATATTTTTAAAAATATCATATTATTTATTTTTTTTTTTGACGTCGTCTATATGAAAAATAAGGGATGACATGGCAATGATAAAATGACGTTCAAAATAATATTTTATTATTTTAATATCAATCTGATAAATAAATTAAAAATTAAATTATTTATATAATTATTTTTTTTTACATTAATTAGAGAAAAGATTTCAATACCGTCGTCTAAAGAAAAAATCGTAAATGGAGTGTCAGGAAGAGACCATCTCTATGTCCTCTAAGCACGCCATCCCATCCATCCCGTCAGGGTCTTTGACGGCGGGCATAAGAGATTTTTTACCCCCATTTAATGATCTCGAGAGCCAGAGAGCCATGTTTGATCTTCTAACATTTTCGAGTTGGACGAATAATGTCATTTTGTGGCGAGTGGAGGCCACCCCCAATAATGACATAACTTGATAGCCAAAGGCTCGAGGAGGGTAGGTTTTTGACTCGCACCTGGCTACCCACTTACCCCAACAAATTACATATTGCGATGGGTTTATGCAACGTCCCCTTTGACAAGCCATTGGATATATTAATTTAAGGAAGGAAGAATGGGCTCTAACAGCCAGTAACATTTTAGTGGCATCAATACCTTTGTCAGGGTACTCGATGGAAGATGTCAGGGATTTTTTTCCGGTTTATGATGGGTTTATGCAGGGCCTCCTTTAGAGTCACCGTGGCTGATCATTAAATGCATTAATTTAACCAAAAAGAGACGGACTCTAATGGCTTGTCATATTTCAGTGGGCAATGAAATCAGCACGGATGTTTTAATCAGGACCAATGGCCGAGATCGGGACTAACAGCCGAAGCCAGAGTTGATGGTCAGGTATGGGCAGGGGGATCAAACAATGGCCGGGGCCGAAGCCAATGAGGACAGAATCGAAGGTGGGTGGAGACCCTTCAGTGCCGGCGAAGTGGGCCGCTCAGACCGATGACGTCTTGGGCCTTCGATTCATTCGTACCCTTGGCTCAAGCAAAATTTTTCCGACACATGTTTTCGGCTAGCACAAAATTGTCCCCAACAATCTGAGTTGTGGCTGCGACGGCTGTAATTGAGTTCAGCGCCAGCGACAAATGTGGTCTTTAGTGTGCCTTTGAAGAGAAGTCATGGGAAGAAAAAGAGTCTCCTCCAGCAGCAAATTCGGGCTTCGTCTTAGGAAGAGCGGAGGCCCAGGGGAACCCCCGGCGCCGGAAAACTTCGAGCCTTTCCTGGCCGATCTCGGTGCTGGCGAGGAGCGCATGCTCATGGGGAATTTATCTCGTAATAACTGGTTTTGGGGGCTGCCGGATATGCGATGCAGCCATGAGCTTCGGTCATGATGAGACAATTGAAAATGGATGGTATTCGGCCACCAAGATTTTAGCCACAATGGGCCCATGGCTTCACCATTAATGCTTCACTTCCACGATGGTTTTCAGCATAGCTTAGTTCCTTGCTTAGATGGAGGCACACCCGTCCCTTGATTTCCAAAGGTCCCGTACAACAAGTTTGTCTACTTTGGCGTCGCGGGGCTCGAAGTTGCGCTGGGAGAAAGTGGGGCCGCTCGTAAGCGAGCTCGGCATCATAGGGCACACGGGCTTTTGCCTTCTTTCTTGCCCCCCTACTTACGTAACCTAATCCGAAGTCACTCCTTCCAGAGGCTTCATTAATCGCCTCACCAAATTTCACTTTCATGAGTAGAGGGGGGAACAGGTTACGTTGGTATCTATTCTGCAATTCAGCAGTGGGTTTCATATCAAAATATCATGAGAAGGGAAAGAAAGGGCCTCGAGAAATGGAAGACATTTCTTCCGAAGGCTGGCCCTGTGGTTAGCATTGCTTTTGGACACTTAATGCCGCCAAAGTGGCGCAACAAAATCGCTCTGGCAGAATGGTTGCTCCTCCTCGTGAACAAGCTTATACCCTCTCTACTAAAATCAGTTGCCTCTTGCTTTAAACATGTCTAGGAGGTTACGAGGGGGAGGGCCTCTCGTCAAACAAGGTGAAACTAGATAAAAGCTCAGCACAAATTATCTTGTCCCTTTCGAAGACCAGTAAAGGGAGTTGCAAGGACGTCTCCTATGAGTAGCACATAGCATAGTCTCCGACCAAAGGTCCCATCGACGGAGAAGCTTTCCGCGGCGGCGTAACAGAAGATAGGATGTTCTTTCTCAAAAGTGGACAGTCGTACGGACATCCGACACCAGCGCGAGGGAGCCCCGCTCCTTCCTTTAGCTTCAGTCTATTGCGGAGCCGAAGACATTGGAGCTACGAGACGTCCGATGCATAGATGGTGGTCAGATCTATAAAAAAATTTTCATCGAAGATAATTTCAATAAAAAATTTTTTTTGTAGATCTAATCATCGTCGATACATCGGACATCTCATCACTCCAACACATCTGGCTCAAGATGAATTTTATCCGCAACAATATATATATATATATATATATATATATATATATAAAAGATGGGCTATACCGCCTGTTTGTATTTATATATTCTAGTAGCCATGCACAGCCGTATGACATAATTAGATTTTCAAAGCCTAAAACTAATAAATTATATATAAATATTTTGGATTTTAATAATCATGCTCCTTTGGTTGAGTTTTAATCATCATCATAAGTTTGAAATTTTTTTTAAGACGTAAAAATTGAAATTTTAAAAAAATTTAAATAATAAAAAAATAAAAAGAAATAATAAGCATAAAGAATATAAGAAATTGTAAGACTAAAATTGGTTAGAGTGATGATGTCAACAAGGTTCTTTTATTTATTTAAAAAAAAGATAATAATATATGGTTATGTGTTATATACATAGTAATGGCTAAGTAGTAGAATGTATATTTCCTAAATGTTAGATGAGAATCTAGAATTACCTCAAACCTCAAGAGGGATCAGTATAATTTATCCTTTTTTTTTTGTGGAGGGTAGGGGGTGTTGAATATAGCTATTTTCTATCCCTCTTCTCCTCTTTCCTATTTAGGAGATATAGATGGATATAAAGAGTGATAGGATGCTCCTACTAGTATTATATAGCATGGAATCTATTCTCATTTCATCTCTCTCCATACATAGATTTGTTGAATAGTCCTTAAACCAACCTACCTTCTCACGTTGGCTTGTAGCCCTTAAGCTATGATTATGGTTGGATAGATCTTTTACCTAATGTTTAAACCTCAGATCAAAGGAATTTTAGTTAATTCTTTCTTGACTTTGTTGTGCATAATTTTTTCTGGTATATATTTTTTTCTATTAATCACCATTGGACTCCTTGTACTAACATTGATTAATCATATTTTTAATTTATTAGCAATGTTTGCATGAAAGATACTTTTAACTCATTGTGCTAACATTGATTAATCATATTCTTAACTATCTCTAGTACAAGTTTGAAGCTTATTTGTAGTGTTTGAATGATGTCGGGCTTCTTGCAATGAAGTTTATTTCAGTTAAGGCAGATTGAGGATTATGTTGATTTCTAGTTAAAAATATAATAGATTTGAAGAAGCAATTCTGCTTTCACTTAAATAATAACACTTTTTGCTATGTAATATTTTTTTCAGTCTTCCCTATAAATGTGCATATATCTGACTTATGCATAGAATATGAAATCCTAAGTTCTTGTGTTCTTTGTTTTGGGTATTTCTTCATGTTTTGTCACTTTTGTTTGAACATCTCTTTCTATTATTATTTTTTAGTGGAATAGGGAGAAAAGGGCAATATTTCGATCATCATCCAATTTTTTTTGCAAATTCTATGATTGATATGTATCAAACATTTTGTCACTTAACTTACCATAGGACATGCATCTAGTAGATCTGATATTTTGCAAAAATTTAATTTTTATTTCTTATCTTATAATTTTTTATGTCATGTTTATTAGCTGATCCGAAAAAACTAAGCATTTACGTGCCTTGGAAGGAGCTAATGAAAGACTGCACATGTTTAAAGCAAACTTATTGGAAGAGGGCTCTTTTGATTCAGTGATTGAGGGGTGTGAGGGTGTTTTTCATACAGTATCTCCTTTCTATGTATATGCTGTGGATCCACAAGTTTATCTGGTTATCTATTATAGAATAATATTGTTAGTATTTTTTTCATTGGTTTACTTTTTTAATCAATATACTATTTAAATTTCTCCTAACTTATTAGTCATACAGAACAAAAATAGAATCATCATAATTTTATTAATTTTTTGAAAAATATTTGCTAGGGTTGAGCTACTATTGGAGTAAATGTAATTTTTATATTGATTATTGAGATAATGATCTAGTATATGCACTTCCTTCAAGTGTTTAGAGATTTTGCTGGATCAACTGGGTCTACTTGTTTGATCAACCAGCAACTAGCTATGGTCAGCCAAGTTGAGTTAAATCCAATATTGGGCTAATATTTGTTTGAATCGATGAACTGAACAGCTCAACTATTTGAACCATCCAAATTAACAGTTCATTTGACTCGAACTAGGCCATAGTAAAAAATTGCTGCCCTTTATTTCACTAAAGATCAATCTAATGACCTTCCATCTTCTTCTTCATTTAGGCAATGGGAGCAAAAGTTCACCAATTCTTGTATAGAACTCATGATCTTCTTTGTTGTTCTTTCTTTTCTCGACTAAGGTGATTCCACTATGGAGGTTGAGGTAGTGGGACTAAGAGCTAGTTGAGATAGTTGGACTGAAGAGATGGAGGTAGTGTCAAGAATGTGTTGAGGTAGCAACTTCAGAGGGGAGTTAAGGAGGTCAAAGTAGAGTGGTTGAAGTGCCAACATTGGAATTTTAAAAATGAGGCTAATAGATGGTGGGGGGGGGTTGTTGGTCATAGCAACAATGCAATAGGAGATCTAGGTAGCGTTGAGTGTGATAAGACAACATTTGAATAGTTTAAAGTGGCATTTGGCATCAAGCATGACTAGGGAAGAAATAGAGGATTGGAGAGGTTAAGTTTAAAGAAGTGAGGAAGAGAGCTCAAATACCTGAGAATGAATGGGCAATTTATTGTCTCTAGTTGAATTTGTGGCCTATGACCACACTCAGAATGGGTGTCCAAGTCATAATGTTCAAAGTAAAATATGTGATGGAAAAATTAAATAGAATAAGGAGAGCAAAAATGAAATACAAGAGAGAGCTAGGGCTGGCAATTCGTGTTTACGGATCATAAACAGGTCATATCGATCTGAGGGTATAATATAGATTAGCTCAATCCGAACATGACCCATTTAATTAAATGGGTCAACCTTTGGAACACGAACATGATACGAATATACACGGATTAACATGACATGATCCATTTGACACGATTAATAATCATGTTGGTGGATCAAACGGATACACAACCTGCCTAATGACCCGTTTAACTATTTAATTTATTTATAAAATTTAACTAAAATAATAAAAATTTAGTCAAAAAGTTAAAATAATATAAAAATAATTTAGTTACCTACTATGCTAATTCACAGCTCTAAATTTCATCATTGTTTGTTTTAGGTTAGGATTATAATTTTTTGATTTTTCTCATTTGTCTTCAAGTAATTTTAAAATAAATGTGTCATGTAACCTATTAACCTATTTTAACCCATTTAGTTAAATGGGTCAAAACGGATTACGTGGGTCAACCCACTTAAGACATGAATTTATCATGTCATAAATGAGTCGATCCATTTATGACCCAAATCTATTTATTCTAAATCCGAATCCATCTAAGTACATATCGTGTCATGTTCGTTTCAATTGGTCGTGTCGAAAATTGTCAGCCCTAGAGAGAGCACATAAAATTTGTAGTTGGGCGGCTTTGGGTTTTGCCCAATAGAGATATAAGTTGTGGATTCCATAAGTTTCAGAGAGCTTTAGATAGATATTTAAAACTACCCATCATACCTACACGCGCATTTTTGGGAGTGTAACATTTAAAATATCCGAATGTTACTTCTCCATATCTTCACGTATTTCGCTCTCTTATCTCCCACAAAGCCCCCAATCATGAATGTTCTTTCATGTTAAGTGCAACAACTTAACGATTTGTTTGACCATGTCAAATCCTACGAAGCCAACATGATCAAACAAGTACTTCTGATTTTATTTGATGCCTTGAATAACGAAAACTTTATGCCACTAAGGAAGAAAAATATATCTTGAAAAGTTATTTAACCATTTCATCAAGGACTATTTGGCCACTCCATTTAACACAAAGCACTACTTAAAAACATTGAATGTTCCTTAATATCACATTTTGCATTATCAATTTGGTATCCATACTAGTATCATGCTGGTAAATTATCAGTATGGGTTAGTTCGTGCATACTTAATAATATAAGTAGAGAGCTACCTGTGCACTATACTTGAAACTAGTAGTATTGCTGATATGGCAAATGTTGACTAATATGGCATGGTTAATCAATAAAACATTCATTGTACAACATGCGTAGTAGTTCCCCAACAATATCACAATATCAACATGCATAAGTATGGTCAAAACTATAGATCCATGCTCCAACCTTTAGAAAGTTGGATGCCATGAGGTAGCTAAGCAATCTATACCTTATATGAGCTAAAATCATGACATTATTTGTTAGAACTTATGTCTCATTTATAAGTTGTAAAGTTAAAATACTATTTAAAACTTGATGATATTTTTAACCTTCCAGCGGTACTCATATGATATATTTATGTTGTTTGCCCTGATCTACATAAAATGTTAGATTATTAATAGTACAATAGCTAAAAATATAAATAAATAAAATAAAAAAAATTGACCGACTTCGTACTCAATCCCTTGGGCTTCTATGTAAGCTCTTAATCCTAGGCTAGTTTATTGTCTAGCATTGCCTCAACTGTTGATGTGTTGCAAGATTATGTTGAAAATTTCAATTGAAGTTGAGTTTACATAATATACTAGAGTACATAGCAGGTCTATTAATACCTTTTTGAATATAAAATAATGAAGGGACTGTTAGATGTGTGCCCTAGATGCCAGATCGGCTGACACATTCCTGTATAAATCTAAGGGCAAAATTATAATTTTGACTATAAATGAATAAAAGGGTTATTCTTCTATCACATTGTGTACATTGTGTCTGTGATACATCCTTTGAGTTAGTGGAAATGTTAATTCATATTTTCAAGAGTTGAAAATTTAAGGCATGAATTTACATAACTAACTCATAAACTGCTCCTGACCATAGGATCATCACGAGGATGGTGATCGATCTGAAAGGTTGGTATACGATCACTTTCTTAGGGTAGATGAGTCTTGAGTCTACGGTGTGAAGACATCAGAGTGAGAGTACAGGTATTCGTTGAGAATGAGAGTACTGAGAGTGACCACCTCGAGCAGTCATAAGAAAATCTACCTTTTCATCGATGACTAGCTTGATGCTGCAGTTGTGTGTCTAGTTCTTTGACCTGAGGTGCATCGTCAGTTCACCTTGAGTGTGTTATAGTTTGACTATACCATAACTCGATCTCCTAGCCATCCGAAACTCTGAGGTGTATGTTGGCTGTAGCATATTCATTGTAGAAACCAGATCGCATCAAGATGGGATCTATCAACCTCGGTAGATGAGAGGAGTAGTCCTATGATGATCGAAAGATCGAGTCCTTAAGCCCATAACCATGGCAGAGTGAAATAATGGAAAAAAATTTTCTATTGGAGTTTCACATCGGGCTCGGATCGATCGATTGATTCATATGACTGATGTTGGGTTTGACGAGTTCACCTTAACCCTAATTCAGTCGGGACTCATGATAGAGGAACTCAATCACATAGGTAGCTGCACCGAGAGGTTCGTCTTCAGTTCTGATGGGTTGCCACCATATACTGCTAGATGTCACTGATAGATTTTGAGAGCAATTAGAATGATTTTGATAATCGATCATTCTAATTATCTGAATCAGAAGAGTTCTGATCTATCGAAAGGAGTTTTGATGATGTCGATGATGAGATCACGACATATCTCATTACCATACAGAATTGAACCTAACTGGATCACACAAACAAGGGTAAGGGTCTGGATGTCATCAATTGGCTAGTCCAATTGATTTGGATAAGATCCAATTAGGTTCAAGAAAATCATGCTAGCACTCGATTGAGCCTAACTTTCTCTTCGTGTAATCTTTTCTGTCTCTACTGAGCCAAATGTGATTTGGCTCATTCAAAGAATCTTGAAAAAATTTCTTTCAGTTTAAATGAAGCTTTTCCAGCTCAAAAAAGGCTTGTCTTAATTCATGAGATGAATTTAAGACAACACCTGCTAATTTCTAGCACCTGTCAATTTCATTTTAGGACATCTGTCAAAAGTTGACATATGGGTCTTAAACTGAAGAGGACTTATTGAAGGATTTTTGTGGAGTGTCCACATGCCTAAACCTAATCAAATTGGGTGCCATAATCAGATTATGGCATGAGCCCAATTGGATTTAAGTGGGCGCCCCAAATGGACAAGAACCAAAGAGTCCTGATAAACTTGGACTCTTTGGCGCCACCTTATTTGAGCCTATCCATTGTTGGCGCCAACATAGGAGAGAGCATGGGGATTCTTATCTGATGTGATCGAATGATATCACTCCACCAATCAGAATTTTTTCAGAATTTATTGAAATTTTTTGATTGGTCGAATGATGTGGCACTGCGCAGCATACAGGGTCTATATAAACCCTGCTGCACCTAGGGTTTCGGGGCAGAACTTGTTTTGTGCAAAAAAACCCATTGACTGCCACCCCCTCCCCTCTTCTCCATATCCTCCCTGCTTTCTTTTCTCCCCTCTTCACGTCCAAGAAGTTGGACATTCATCTGGCATAGGTGCAAGGCGTGGTGACACCTGGAACAGAAGGCTGCAAGACTTCTTCGACAGGCTGCTGCTCCAACTTCATGAAGACTTTTGAAGATCTTCCTAATCAGATTTAGATTTGATTTTGGAGTGTAGAATCATGAGGAGAAGATATTTTAGATCCTACCTGAGTGGATACTGGTAGAGGCCAGGTGCTTGTGTGGCTACATCAGAACCTCAGGCAGTGCTGCGATCATCTACAGGGTAATTAGATTACCCTTGAGGTATATCTATGTTTCTCATATTTTTAGATTTAATTTTAAAATTAAAATATTAGATAATAAAATTATATCTAATAGACATTAGATCTAAAATAGCATAAAATAAAAATTTAAAATTTATTCCGCCCCAGATTTGATGAAATCTGAAAGATCCTACACAGAAAAAAGGCGATTTTTCCTTCAAGTGGTATCAGAGCCAGGTTGTTGACTCTATTTCAGATCTAATTTAGATCTGATTTTAATTTTAATTTATCTAATATTAAATAATTTTAGATATCACATCAGATATGATAGGATCTAAAATTAAAATATTTAAAATTAAATCTAAGATGATCTAACATGCATGAGATGCATGACTAGACTAGGATTAGTTGAATCCATGAATAGTCTTAAGTTTTATATTTTAATGAGATTAAAATATGAATTAAATCTAATTTATTTTCTATTTTTCTGATATTATAAGTGTTATAATTAGATCAAAAAATAAAAAATAAAATTTTAATTTTTTCATAAAATTAATCTGTTACATGCCTAGACTAGTTGTAGAACTGATCTAGTAACTTGTCTAGAATAGATTTAATTTTGAATAGTTCAATTTAAATCTTATTTTTTAGATATTACATATGATGTATCAGATCTGAAAGCATATTAATTAGATTAATTTTTGATACATGAGATGTATGCAAAGTATGTATTAGTTAGATCTTAAATTATATATGTGATATGTTAATTTAGATCTAACTAGTTTTGTAGTTAAATTTAAATTTCTGGTTAAGGTGTTCCTCATGGCCGTTCGGTCATAAGAACTGTTGGGTATAAAATACCCACAGCCGAAACCCTCGGCGGAATCGGCAACAGAACAGCTCCGCCCGGACTCCTACGGGAGCCGGACTCCGACGCAACATCAGAACAGCTCCGCCCGGACTCCTACGGGAGTCGGGCTCCACCGCCGACATCAGAATAGCTCCGCCCGGACTCCTACGGGAGCCAGGCTCCGCCGCCGACATCAGAACAGCTCCGCCCGGACTCCTACGGGAGTCGGGCTCCACCGCCGACATCAGAACAGCTCCGCCCGGACTCCTACGGGAGTCGGGCTTCATCGCAACATCAGAACAGCTCGGCCCAGACTCCTACGGGAGCCGGGCTCTGCCGCAACATCAGAACAGCTCCGCCCGGACTCCTACGGGAGCCGGGCTCCACCGCTGACATCAGAATAGCTCCGCCCGGACTCCTACGGGAGCCGGGCTCCGCCGCCGACATCAGAACAGCTCCGCCCGGACTCCTACGGGAGTCGAGCTCCACCGCCGACATCAGAACAGCTCCGCCCGGACTCCTACGGGAGTCGGGCTCCGCCGCAACATCAGAACAGCTCGGCCCGGACTCCTACGGGAGTCGGGCTCCGCCGCAACATCAGAACAGCCCCGCCCGGACTCCTACGGGAGCCGGGCTCCGCCGCCGACATCAGAACAGCTCCGCCTGGACTCCTACGGGAGCCAGGCTCCACCGCAACATCAGAACAGCTCCGCCCGGACTCCTACGGGAGTCGGGCTCCACCGCCGACATCAGAACAGCTCCGCCCGGACTCCTACAGGAGTCGGGCTCCGCCACAACATCAGAACAGCTCCGCCCGGACTCCAACGGGAGCCGGACTCCACCGCCGACATCAGAACAGCTCCGCCCGGACTCCCACGGGAGCCGGGCTCCGCCGCAACATCAGAGCAGCTCCACCCGGACTCCTACGGAAGCCGGGCTCCACCTCCGACATCGACTGCAGCACAGCTCCGCCCGGACTCCTACGAGAGCCAGGCCCCGCTCTCAGTATCAACTGCTGGTAAGCTCCGTCCGGACTCCTACGGGAGCCGGACTTCACCTCTAACTTTGACTGCTGGTAAGCTCCGTCCGGACTCCTACGGGAGCAGGACTTCACCTCTAACTTTGATTGCAAAGGACTCCGCCCGGACTCCCACGGGAGCCGGGTTCCGCCCGCAACTTCAGCTCCGAGAGGGCTCTGCCCGGACTCCTACGGGAGCCGGGCTCCGCCTCCGACATCAGCTACAGAGCGGCTCCGCCCGGACTCCTACGGGAGCCGGGCTCTGCTTCCGACATCCCCTGCAGCACGGCTCCGCCCGAACTCCCACGGAAGTCAGACTCCGCCCACGGCCCCAGCCGCCAGGAGGACCTCTCCCAGACCTCTACAGAGGTCGGGCTCCGACCGTCGCTGAGCTTCAATCAACAGATCCGCGCCCCCTGGCAAGCCACCAAAACGGCCACGACCCTGCTCCACTTCCTGTGACGGATTCCGCACAGCTCCATCATTCCCTGACAAGCCGCAGTAACCGTCGCCGCCCTGCTCCACTTCCTGCGGCGGATTCCGCACAGCTCCACCACCCCCTGGCAGGCCACGATAACGGCCACGAACCTGCTCCACCTCCTGCGATGGATACCGGGCGATTCTCCCATCCGCTGGCAAGTCACGACAACGGACGCTGCTCCACTCCCTGCAACTGATTCCACGTGGCGAACTGCGGTGATGGCCACGATCCCACTCCACTACCTCTCGCAATAAATTCTCCTGACCACGGGCGGCCCACTACCAGATGGTTACAGGTGTCGCCATCAACCCGTTGTCCCCTCCGCCTATAAAAGGGGGGACTCAGATACGTTATTCTCTAAGCTCATTTCTTATCTCAAAACTCTGCTAAATTCTCCATTCGAGCACTCCATTCTTGTTGAGGCAGAGAACTGACTTGAGCGTCAGAGGGTCTTGCCGAAGCAACCCCACCTCCGGTTTAGACTTTCCTTGCAGGTCCCGACGGCGACCGCGGCTTCCCCGACTCCAGCTTCTCCGACGCAAGCAGATTTTTGCACCAACAGGATTGGCGCTAGAGGAAGGGCGTGTGTCTTCGCAGCACCCTTGTTCTTAAAGGAGTGTTCAACGGAGCCGCCTCCGACCGTTTCTCCGTCACCCACTCCTAATCTTCCCCCGCGAGATCGACACTGATGCCTCCGCGCAAGGCGTCCACCCGGCAGTCCACGGCCTCCGCGGCCAGATCTCAGGCTCCGGCCTCCCCTCCAGTTTCTCAGCCTCCTCCTCCTCCCCCTCCGGCGGCGGCGGTCGGTGCGGAGCAGTTTGACTTGCTGGCACAGCAGGTCAAGGGCCTCGTCGAAGCCGTACAAGCAATGCAGCAGCAGCAACCGCAGGCGTCGGCGCATCCGAAGGGGGCGTCTCCGGAATGCCAGAACCCGGCGGCGGGGCGGGCCACCTGGGCCAGCCGCCCCGTCCTTCCTGGGAAGGCGAATCCGAGGGTAGAAAGCCCTCAATTGGATCACGACTCCACCCCTGGAAGATCCCTGCCCCCGTTCTGCCAAAGGACCCTCGAGACTCGAAGTCGAGAGGACTTCCTGGACCGGAGGCTCCAGGAGATGAACCGGCAGATCGAAGAACTCCGCCACGCGCCTCCCGCTTATGGTGAGGATATTTGCACTGACCCTCCCTTCTCCCAAATGATTATGCAGGAACCGATCCCGCCGAACTTCAAGCTTCCCCAGTTCGAAAGCTACGACGGGACGTCGAACCCGGTTGATCATCTGGAGGCCTTCCGAATGATGATGCTGCTTCACAGTGCTCCTGACGCTATCTTGTGTCGGGCTTTCCCGTCTACCTTGAAAGGAGCAGCGAGAAACTGGTACTCGGCTCTGAAGTCGGGTACCATATTTTCCTTCGATCAAATGAGCCACCAATTTGTGGCCCATTTTGTCAGCAGCCGGCATCCCCGGAAGGGTTCGGAGTCCCTCATCAACATCAAGCAGAGGGAAGGAGAGTCCATACGGGCCTACGTCAACCGCTTTAACATCGCGGCGTTGGAGGTCCGGAACTTAGACCAGTCAGTTGCCATGGCCGCCCTGAAAGGTGGCCTTCAGAAGAATGATCTTTTGTACTCCCTGGAAAAGAAGTACCCCAGGGATTTTGCCGATTTACTGGCTTGGGCTGAAGGATACGCCCGAGCGGAAGAGGCCTTCAAAATGAAGGACGAAGAGACTGCAAGGGAACGTCAAGCGGGAGATTCGAGTAAGCCCGCAGTTGAGAAAAGGCCAAAGGAAGCCCGGCCACGTTCCCGATCCCCTCCTGGACATAAGCGCACCCTTACTCCACCCCGGGCACGCAGGCAGAGAAGCCCGGACCGCAGGTTTCGACGGGGTTCCCCACCAGGGAAATTCCGCAACTACGCCCTCCTCAACGCCTCGAAGGCCCAGGTGCTGATGGAGGTCAGGGAGCAGCTCCCTAGGCCGGAGAGGATGCGCGCACACCCCGGGAAGCGCAACCCCAACAAGTTCTGCCTCTACCACCGTGACCACGGCCACGACACGGAGGAATGCATCCAGCTCTAGGACGAGATCGAGGAGCTCATCCGGCGAGGTCGACTCGACAGATTCATCCGCCGCAAGCCTGAGGGTAGAGGAGACCGGCCAAGAGCCCTCCCACCGCCTGAACTGCAGAAAAGGGAGGAGCAGCCCGGGGACCGGCCTCCCATCGGGACCATCGACTCCATCACCGGAGGGCCTCAAGGAGGAGCGAGAAAACTGTAAATGTATCACTTACTATTTCACCTTGAATCTACTTTTCTTTTTAGCTAACATGCTCCTCCCACCTAGCGTGGATGTATTATGACTGGATATGATCCCTCCAAAAATACAGCCATGTCAGGAACAGGAGGAGAACCTCGTCCTGACATGAGCAAGGTCAAAGGCCCGGTTCTTTTAGACCGGATGGGGGGAGAGGCCTCACAATGCCCTAATGTGCCCCCACAGCCTTGTTAGGGACAGGAGAAAAACCTCGTCCTAACTTGAGCAAAGTCAAAGGTCCGGTTCTTTTAGACCGGATGGGGGGAGAGGCCTCACAACGCCCTAATGTGCCCCCACAGCCTTGTTAGGGACAGGAGGAAAACCTCGCCCTAACTTGAGCAAAGTCAAAGGCCCGGTTCTTTTAGACCGGATGGAGGGAGAGGCCTTACAACGCCCTAATGTGCCCCCACAGCCCTGTTAGGGACAGGAGGAAAACCTCGCCCTAACTTGAGCAAAGTCAAAGGCCCGGTTCTTTTAGACCGGATGGAGGGAGAGGCCTTGCAACGTCCTAATGTGCCCCCACAGCCATGTCAGGAATAGGAGGAGAACCTCGTCCTGACATGAGCGAAGTTGAAGGCCCGGTTCTTTTAGACCGGAGGGAGGGAGGCCTTACAGTGCCCTAACGCACCCCCACAAGCCAGGCTGGTAACGAGAGGAGAACCTCATGCCAGCTCGAGCAAAATGGAAGGTCCGGACTCCTACGGGAGCCGGGATCCGCCGCCAAGGAAGACTTCACCCGGACTCCTACGGGAGCCGGGATCCGCCGCCAAGGAAGACTTCACCCGGACTCCTACGGGAGCCGGGATCCGCCACCAAGGAAGACTTCACCCGGACTCCTACGGGAGCCGGGATCCACCGCCAAGGAAGACTTCACCCGGACTCCTACGGGAGCCGGGATCCGCCACCAAGGAAGACTTCACCCGGACTCCTACGGGAGCCGGGTTCCGCCGCCAAGGAAGACTTCACCCGAACTCCTACGGGAGCCGGATTCCGCCACCAAGGAAGACTTCGCCCAGACTCCTACGGAAGTCGGGCTCCATCCGCCACTTCTGCAGCGAGGGTTAATAATGGTGGCGAAACTCGACCACGTAACAAGGTCGGATGAAAGGAAAGAGCCCCCCCCACGATGGCATCTACGTCAAACAAGCCAAACGACAAGAAAGGGTCAACAGACGACAATATCGGTGCTACGCGTGGACAAGGTAACACAAAGCGCTCTTTTTTTCATTTTCGATATACGTACTACAAGGCCAGGACGGCCAGGGAAAGAAGGACAAAACGACAAAAGGAAAGTAACTACATAAAGACAAAAGAGCTCTAAGGAGGCCCTGCTCCCTCCGACCTAGGGTTGTCACCTCCATCCCTCAACCAGGACTGCCTCAGGTTCTCCATTGCTTCTTCTAGTTCTTCCTTCTTTCGCAGCGTATCCTGGAGCGCCTGATGAAGTCGTCGGCTCTCAGCCTCCGCTTCTCGATGCCACTTCCGCAAAACTTCGGACTCCGCCTCTGCGTCTGCGACGGCCTTCCGCTCGAGCGCCAGTTGGATTTTCACTTGTTGCAGCTCGGCTGTCTTCTCCCCAAGGGAGACAGAAATTCCTTCGACGGTGCCTCTCAGGGCTTGGAGCTCTTCGGTATCTTGGGCGGAAGTAGGCTGCGCCCTAGTAACCAGCTGCCTCTGGAGACGAACGACCTCGTCCGCCACCTTCCGGAATCTCCCTTTGCACTCTTTCACTTGCCGGCGCCAGCTGGCCCGCTGCACGTCGTGGCTCATCTCAGCGTCTTGAAGCTGCTTCTGAAGGTCAGAGACCTTCTGCGACCACTTCTGTTCGTCATCAACCCATGCCAGGAGCCGGGATGAGTTTCCCTCCAGCTGGCCGATCTTCCTCTTCGCAGCTGATAGCTCCACCTTAAGGGCGCTGACCCTGGCCTCTTGAGCCCAAGTTCGGTCGCTGGCGCTCTTTTTGCATTCCTCGAGCTCCTTTGTGAAGTTCGCCTTCCTCCGGCTGTAATCCATGATTGCCTTCACTTGGAGACTCCTAAAGTGGGCGGCCTCAGCGGCGGCCTCGGAATGGCATTCTCTCGACTTGCGGAGCTCGCCTTCCAACTTCTTCAACTTCTTCGTCAGGTGGAGGACCTCCTTTTTCAGCCGCTGGATTGTTGATTTCAATGGGACCCCCAGGGGCAAGGGGAGTGCTTCAGCAGGGCACTGCCATTGGAAGGTGCAAGCGTCAAAGATCGACTCATTATAAGAAGAAAAGCAGAAAAGAGAAGAAGAAAGAAGAAGCGACACCGATCAGTCCAGAGTCAAAAAAAAAAAAAAAAAAGAAAAAAGAAGAGAGAAAGAAAGAGAAAGAAAAGAGCGGGAAGGAAAAAGTAAAGGAGAAGAGGAAGGCAAGAAAAGAGAAGATAAGTACTTGCTGGATCCTGAGGGCTCAGGCCGATGTTGAAAAGAAGCTGCTCCCTCAGAAGATTAGGAAGGGAAGGAGCGGGATAAGTTGGAACTTCTGGGTGGCCTGAAGGTCGTCCTCCCCCAGGCTGGGAGCCCGACGGACGGAATCCCTCAGAGACCCCCAAGGGGGCAGGCCCAGTTCCAGGGTCGGGCAGTAGACAAAGAGAAATTTTCCCTTCCAATTGTGAATCGAAGAAGGGGCGCCCTTCAGCAACCCCTTCTTACCAAACTGGGGGGAGAAGTACCACCAGTCCTTCGCCGAAGGATGGCGTTTGAAGGTATAAAAATGTCTGAACAAGGAGAGGGACGGCTGGACCTCGGCTATGTGGCAGAGAGAGAGAAACCCTATCAAAAACCTAAAGGAATTCGGGGCCACGGAGGTGAGAGAAATGTCCAAGAAGCGGAAGAAAGCAGCAACAAAGACAGGAAGCGAAAGCCGGAGTCCGGCACAGAACGCTTCCTGATACAAACAGAAGCGACCGGGAGGAGGAGCGCTGGCTCGGTCAGAGGGGCCAGGTAGCTCCAGGTCATACTCCGGAGGAACCCCATACCGAACCCTTATCAAAAGGAGTTCATCCGAAGTCGACGAGCATGGAATTGCGCCCGGTGTGAAAATCGGGCGAGGCCCAGCCCCGGACGCGGGTTCGTCCGCAGAGACAGGGACCTGGGGGTTTGAAGTAGAAGAACTCTCGGAACTGCCGGGAGCAGAAGAGTCGGAGGACATTTTGAGCAGTTTCGGAGGAAGAACCTAAAGGACCCTAAAAAGGCAGACCGAAAGGGGAATGAGACGCCGAAGGCTAACTCGGAAGGAGGCACAAAAGTAATGAAGAGAGGAGAAGCCCCTAGGCGGTGAGAAGAAGGTTGGCACTAATCTATATTGCTCTGGGGACCTGGAGAACGAGAAACGGGAGGCGCCTACGGCTCGAGAAGACGTTCACAAGAGTAGGCTCTCGAAGAGAAGACAGACACCAAGCGAAAACTCAAGAATGGAGTAGGATGCCTGAAGGGGGGAGGACGGGTTTAAATAGACCCTGGGATCCGGTGCCATAATGATCGCGAATCCCCCTGGCCAGTCCGCATCCGACACGTGTCTCACTCCCCCTGGAAGACGGCTAAAAGTGGCTGACGGTTGGCAGGATCATAATTGCACCGTACCTAGGCCAGTGTACCTGTGGGATTTTTGAAGCGTCCCCTCGTACCGCTCCAATTCGAAAAGACTCCGGCACGCACTCATTTAATGCCAAAATATCTGGAGGCGACAGTGCGCAGGATTCGAAGGGATGGTTCCGACTGTACCCATCTCTCTCTTTGTGTACTTCCTTCGCTTGAAATTCAAACTCGGAAGTAGGGGGACTGGTGTTGGGTATAAAATACCCACAACCGAAACCCTCGACGGAATCGGCAACAGAACAGCTCCGCCCGGACTCCTACGGGAGCCGGGCTCCACCGCCGACATCAGAATAGCTCCGCCCGGACTCCTACGGGAGCCGGGCTCCGCCGCCGACATCAGAACAGCTCCGCCCGGACTCCTACGGGAGCCGGGCTCCACCGTCGACATCAGAACAGCTCCGCCCGGACTCCTACGGGAGCCGGGCTCTGCCGCAACATCAGAACAGCTCGGCCCGGACTCCTACGGGAGTCGGGCTCCGCCACAACATCAGAACAGCTCCGCCCGAACTCCTACAAAAGCCGAACTCCACCACCGACATCAGAATAGCTCCGCCCGGACTCCTACGGGAGTCGGGCTCTGCCGCCGACATCAGAACAGCTCCGCCCGGACTCCTACGGGAGCCGGGCTCCACCGCCGACATCAGAACAGCTCCGTCCGGACTCCTACGGGAGTCGGGCTCCACCGCAACATCAGAACAGCTCGATCCGGACTCCTACAGGAGCCGGGCTCCGCCGCAACATCAGAACAGCTCCACCCGGACTCCTACGGGAGCCGGGCTCCACCGCCGACATCAGAACAGCTCCGCCCGGACTCCTACGGGAGTCGGGCTCCGCCGCAATATCAGAACAGCTCCGCCCGGACTCCTACGGGAGCCGGGCTCCGCCGCTGACATCAGAACAGCTCCGCCCGGACTCCTACAGGAGCCGGGCTCCGCCGCAACATCAGAACAGCTCCGCCCGGACTCCTACGGAAGCCGGGCTCCACCGCCGACATCAGAACAGCTCTGCCCGGACTCCCACGGGAGCCGGGCTCCGTCGCAACATCAGAGCAGCTCCGCCCGGACTCCTACGGGAGCCGGGCTCCACCTCCGACATCGACTGCAGCACAGCTCCGCCCGGACTCCTACGGGAGCCAGGCCCCGCTCTCAGTATCAATTGCTGGTAAGCTCCGTCCGCACTCCTACGGGAGCTGGACTTCACCTCTAACTTTGATTGCAGAGGACTCCGCCCGGACTCCCACGGGAGCCGGATTTCGCCCGCAACTTCAGCTCCGAGAGGGCTCCGCCCGGACTCCTACGGGAGCTGGGCTCCGCCTCCGACATCAGCTACAGAGCGGCTCCGCCCGGACTCCTACGGGAGCCGGGCTCCGCTTCCGACATCCCCTGCAGTACGGCTCCGCCCGGACTCCCACAGAAGTCAGACTCCGCCCACGGCCCCAGCCGCCAGGAGGACCTCTACAGAGGTCGGGCTCCGACCGTCGCCGAGCTTCAATCAACAGATCCGCGCCCCCTGGCAAGCCACCAAAACGGCCACAACCCTGCTCCACTTCCTGTGACGGATTCTGCACAGCTCCATCATTCCCTGACAAGCCGCAGTAACCGTCGCCGCCCTGCTTCACTTCCTGCGGTGGATTCCGCACAGCTCCACCACCCCCTGGCAGGCCACGATAACGGCCACGAACCTGCTCCACCTCCTGCGATGGATACCGGGCGATTCTCCCATCCGCTGGCAAGTCACGACAACGGGCGCTGCTCCACTCCCTGCAACTGATTCCACGTGGCGAACTGCGGTGATGGCCACGATCCCACTCCACTACCTCTCACAATAAATTCCCCTGACCACGGGCGGCCCACTACCAGACGGTTACAGGTGTCGCCATCAACCCGTTGCCCCCTCCGCCTATAAAAGGGGAGACTCAGATACGTTATTCTCTAAGCTCATTTCTTATCTCAAAACTCTGCTAAATTCTTCGTTCGAGCACTCCATTCTTGTTGAGGCAGAGAACTGACTTGAGCGTCGGAGGGTCTTGCCGGAGCAACCCCACCTCCGATTTAGACTTTCCTTGCAGGTCCCGGCGGCGACCGCGGCTTCCCCGACTCCAGCTTCTCCGGCGCAAGCAGATTTTTGCACCAACAAGAATGAAGTAGGGTTTAAAGGCCCTCTCCTCCCATTCAATGGGGCATTCATATGACGTGTAGGGGTACCGCACGTTCATCCTTAATCAGAAATCAAAACTTACTTTTCTGCAAAATCCTAGATCCTGAAATCCTAGGATTTATTATACATGCTTTGTTTATGAACCCAAACTTAATTAATGTATTAAGTTTATGAAATTAAATTAGGTCTAAAATTGAGAATTTCAGATCTAAGATATTTTCATAAAATTGAGTTCGGGCTTGGGGAGCTCAATTAGGTCTAGCGGTTAATCAAACCGAATCAAGAGTTGGTTAGGTGGGATCATGAAAGTTAATAATTGACCAGCCTAAAAGGATTAAGTCTGAGTCAAGGTCGAATCACATTTAGATGTGACTCGATCATGTTAAGACCTAATTTGGCTCAGAGGTTAGAGTCTAGATTATAGGCTAACCCAATTAGTTCTGGTTCGACAATTTGGTGTCTAAGGTAAGTTCGACAGATGCGATCGATTGGTTTTTAATTGAAAGCTACTCGACTCGAATGCATTCTTGTCGAGTTAATGGCATATCCCTTCCATCGGTCTCACTTACCTAGCCATATATGTCGATCCGATTCTGATTTTAGGTGGCTAACAATTCGAGCTAACCCATGCCACTAGGTTAGTCATAATTGTTATGACTATATCAAGTCAAGTTTAAAGAGACCTAAATCAAATCTTCCTAAAAAAATATTAAGTCTAGGTCTTCCACCATTGTGGATGTGCGGGCCCTTCCCGGGGTTGATTGTTCTCAGCTGGTTACAGTGGCTCAGTTGCACCGGAAAGACGCAACCATGTCCATTAGGCATTGGATGCTACGGATTAGAGGATGGGTTGGGCTCAATATTTCGGATACGGTGAGGGACCCAATCAGGAATCTAGTTCGTGCAAATGATGGGTTTGGCTTAACTAAGGATTGGAGCAATATCCCGGATACGGTGAGCTTCATGAATTAGAGATCAAGTTTTGGGTGCACCATGATTAGAGAATCATTGGACAAGAGTTGTCCACTCATCGGTTGACCCATCACCAATAACTGTTAGGTGAGCTGATGAGCCAGTCGGTAAGACCGCACCACCCACTAGAAATCACTAATCACGGAGATTTTTATATCTCTACCAAGGGAGTGTAGGGATCTGAGAAAATAGTGGGAGCCTAATTTGTTTAAAAATAAAAATCCTAAACAAATTGGTTGAGTCTGATTATAAAATCTAACTAGAAACTTTCGACTCTCTACAAGAAACATGTCTGCCTCAAACCCCCTGACCAAAATTCTAGACATTCATAGACTGACTGGATCAAATTTTAAGGATTGGTTGAGGAACTACAGAATTATTTTGGGTTCTAAAAAATTGACTCATGTCTTGGATCAGGACCCACCTGCCATGCCAGCACGTCCGACTGCTGAACAGAGAGCGTCTCTGAAAAAGTGGACGGACGATGATAACAAAGCCAGGTACTACATGTTGGGTGTAATGTCTGATGACTTATAGCGCCAACATGAAAATATTTTGACTACCCGTCAAATGTTGGCTCACCTACAAGAGTTGTTTGGTGAACAGAGTCGCGCAGCCAAGTATCAAGTCTGTCAAAGACTTTTTAAGGCCAAGATGCGTGATGGGCAGTTAGTCCAAGATCATTGTTTGACAATGATCAAAGATCTTGAGGAGCTTGGTATCATCTTAGACAAGGATTTTCAGATTGATGTGATCCTTCAATCCTTATCCGATGCATATGGTCAATTAGATCATGAACTTTCATATGCATAAGATGCAATGTACCTTGGCCGAGTTAATGAATATGCTGGTTACGGCTGAGCTTTCAATGAAAGGTTCAAAAAGCTCAGTTCTTACTGTGGAGCGGACTTCTTCCAAGAGAAAGTCTTTTGGAAAGAAAAAGAAGTCTGTGAAGAAGCAGAAGGTGGATGGGAAGAAGAGGAAGCGAAACTATCCTCAGTACCTGGCCACCCTGAAGAACAAGAAGGATGGTCCTTCTGGAGGTATGCTCATTATCGAATCTAACCTTACGGTTTCTTCTGCATCCAGTTGGGTACTTGACTCTGGTTCTAGTGCTCATTTGTGCACTTCTATGCAGGGTCTTGAGGAGAGCAGGAGGCTGAGGGATGGGGAGATGATCCTACACGTCGAAAATAGAGCAAGAGTTGCTGCCGTGGTCGTGGGAACCTACCCTCTGCGATTACTGCTAGGATTAGATTTAGTTTTAAGAGACTATTATTATGTGCCTACAGCAAGCAAAAATTTGATTTCTGTTTCATGTTTAGTACAAGAAGGCTATGTGATTAGCTTTCATAAGGACCATTGTAATATTTTTTATGAAAATAATAAAGTTGCAAATGATTTTGTTATTAATGGTCTCTATCAGTTACATGTTGATGTATCTATTTTTAATATTGAGCAAAATATGAATGCCATAGGAATTAAAAGGCCTAGAGATAGTCTAAATGATAAGTATCTGTGGCATCTAAGGCTAGGTCATATAGCGGAAGACAGGGTTAACAAATTGAAGAAATTCGGGCTACTGAGTCCGTTGACTTTCGAGTCATATCCAGTTTGTGAATCATGCCTTCAAAGCAAAATGACCAAGCTCCCTTTTGTGGGACATGGGGAAAGGGCCACAGACCTTCTTGCCCTAGTACATACGGATGTGTGCGGCCCATTTGATGTACCGACTAGAGGCAACTTTATCTACTTCATTACCTTTATCGATGATATGTCTAGGTACGGGTATGTATTTCTAATGAAACACAAGTCTGAAGCCTTTGAAAAGTTCAAAGAATTCAGATATGAGGTAGAAAAACAAACAGGAAAGCCGATTAAGGTTATTCGATCAGATCGAGGAGGTGAATACCTTAGTCAAAAATTTCTAGACTATCTTAAGGACAATGGCATAGTCTCACAATGGACTTCACCTAGAACGTCTCAACTCAACGGGGTTTCAGAATGGAGAAATCGGACCCTATTAGATATGGTCCATTCCATGATGAGCTTCACGGACCTCCCTGATTTTCTTTGGAGACATTATCTCATGACAATAATTTATGTATTGAATAGGGTTTCCTCTAAAATCGTTCCTACCACACCGTATGAGATATGGCATGGTAAGAAGCTAAGTCTGAATTATCTCAGAATTTGGGATTGTCCGGCTCATGTCAAGAGACAGCAGACGGACAAGTTAGAGTTCAGGTCTTTTAAAGCTCGATTCATATGATATCCTAAAGAGTCATTAGGATACTATTTTTATATTTCGGAAGACCACAATGTGATTGTGAGTCGAAATGCTATTTTTTTGAAAAATAATTTATTCAAGATGGTGGCATCGGAAGAATAATTAAGCTCAAGGAGAATGTCTCTCAAGAGCAACGAGCTAAAGAACCTGAGGAACCCAATCAATCAGAACCAATCCTAACACAACCTCTTCCACCTCGTAGATCGACTAGGATTTTTGTCCTCCTGAAAGGTACCTAAGTACCATACAAGAGGATGTAGAGAAAATATTCCTCATGGGAAATGGGGTTCATGGTGATGATCGCAAGACCTATGATGAGGTAATATCAGATATCGATTTCGAGAAATGGTTAGAGGCAATGAGATCAAAAATTGACTCGATGCACTCAAACCAAATCTGGACCTTGGTAGATCCACCTAAAGGTATTGTACCTATTGGGTGTAAATGGATCTTCAAGAGAAAGATAGGTGCAGATGGGAATGTGGAGACATTCAAGGCTATGCTCGTAGCGAAAGGTTATAGTCAGCGCAAAGGCATTGACTATCAGGATACCTTCTCGCCCGTAGTCATGCTAAAATCCATCCACACATTGCTTGCTGTTGCAGCCTATTTCGATTATGAAATATGACAGATGGACGTGAAAACGGCGTTCTTAAATGGACATCTTGAGAAAGATATCTATATGGAACAGCCGCTTGGATTCACATCCAGTGATGTTGATCACAAGGTCTGCAAGCTGCAAAGATTCATTTATGGACTTAAGCAAGCATCTCGGAGTTGGAATACTCATTTCAATGATGTGATCAAAATGTTTGGTTTCATCAAGAACGAGGAGGAACCATGTGTGTTCAAAAAGATCAATGAAAGCACAGTTGTCTTCCTCGTATTGTACGTGGATGACATCCTCCTAATTGGGAATGACATTCCCATGTTGACCTCAGTCAAAATATGGTTGTCTAAGGAGTTCTCTATGAAAGATCTAGGAGAGGCATCCTTTATACTGGGTATTAAGGTCTATAGAGATAGACCAAATAGGATGCTTGGACTTTCACAGAAGATGTACATAGAGGAGGTGCTAAAGAGGTTTAGCATGAAAAACTCAAAAGAGGTTAATTGCCTTTTAGACATGACATTCATCTCTCCAAGAAGATGTGCCCTAGCACACCTGAGGAGATTGAACGTATGAGCAAGATCCTTATGTTTCGACAATAGGGAGCCTCATGTATGCCATGCTATGTACACGACCTGATATAGCCCATGCTGTGAGTGTCACAAGCAGATATCAGTCGAATCCAGGCGAAGAGCACTGGACTTCTGTGAAATGTATTCTTAAGTACTTGAGAAGGACTAAGGATATGTTTCTAGTCTTTGGGAATGGAGAACTCCAGATTCAGGGTATACGACTCAGACTTTATGTCTGATATAGATGATCGAAAGTCGACATCTGGAGTCTGTTCATTTGTAATAGTGGTGTAATTAGCTGGAAGAGTTCCAAGCAAACGGTGATTGCAGATTCCACCATGGAGGCAGAGTACATTGCTGTATCGGAAGCTGCGAAGAAGGCATTCTGGTATAAGAAGTTTGCCACAGAGCTTGGAGTGATGTCATCGGATGCCATCCCTCTTTACTGCAACAATAATGGCACCATAGCCCTAGCTAAGGAGCCAAGGTCTTACCAGAAGTCCAAGCACATCGAGCGATGATTCCATCTGATCCGTGATTACCTCGAAAAGGGTTATGTCGAGGTTAAGAGAGTAGACTCCACAGACAATATGGCAGACCCACTGACTAAGCCATTGGGCAACAGAAGATCGAAGCCCACCTTGAGAAGATGGGACTTAGATATGTAGCCAATTGGCATTAGGTCAAGTGGAGTTTGTTAGATGTGTGCCCTAGATACCAGATCGGCTGACACATTCCTGTACAAATCTAAGGGCAAAATTATAATTTTGACTATAAATGAATAAAAGGGTTATTCTTCTATCACATTGTGTACATTGTGTCTGTGATACATCCTTTGAATTAGTGGAATGTTAATTCATATTTTCAAGAGTTAAAATTTAAGGCATGAATTTACATAACTAACTCATAAACTACTCCTGACCATAGGATCATCACGAGGATGGTATCGATCTAAAGTTGGTGTACGATCGCTTTCTTAGGGTAGATGAGTCTTGAGTCTACAGTGTGGAGACACCAGAGCGAGAGTACAGGTATTCGTTGAGAACGAAGTACTGAGCGTGACCACCTCGAGCAGTCATAAGGAAATCTACCTTTCGTCATGACAGCTCGATGCTGCAGTTGTGTGTCTAGTTCTTTGACCTGAGGTGCATCGTCGTTCACCTTGAGTGTGTTATAGTTTGACTACACCATAACTCGATCTCCTAGCCATCCAAAATCCTGAGGTGTATTTGGCTGTAGCATATTCATTGTAGGAACCAGATCGCATCAAGATGGGATCTATCAACCTCGGTAGATAAGAGGAGTAGTCCTATGGTGATCGAAAGATCAAGTCCTTAAGCCCATGGCCATGGCAGAGTGAAATAATGGAAAAGAGTTTTCCATTGGGGTTTCACATCGGACTCGGATCGATCGATTGATTCATATGACTGATGTTGGATTTGACGAGTTCACCTTAATCCTAATTCAGTGGACTCATGATAGAGGAACCAATCACCAGGTAGCTGCACCGAGAGGTTTATCTTAGTTCTGATGGGTTGCCACCATATACTGTAGGTGTCACTGGTAGATTTTGGGAGCAATTAGAATGATTTTGATGATCGATCATTCTAATTGTCTGAATCGAAAGAGTTCTGGTCCATCAAAGGAGTTTCGATGATGTCGATGATGAGATCATGACATGTCTCATTACCATACAGAATTGAACCTAACTGGTCACACAAACAAGGGTTAGGGTCTGGATGTCATCAATTGGGCTAGCCCAATTGATTTGGATAAGATCCAATTAGGTTCAAGAAATCGTGCTAGCATTCGATTGAGCCTAACTTTCTCCTCATGTAATCTTTTCTGTCTCTACTGAGCCACATGTGATCTGGCTCATCCAGAGAACCTTGGAAAGGTTTCTCTCAGTTTAAATAAAGCTTGTCCAGCTCAAAAAAGGCTTGTCTTAATTTATGAGATGAATTTAAGACAACACCTGCTAATTTCTAGCACCTGCCAATTTCATTTTAGGACATCTGTCAAAAGTTGACATATGGGTCTTAAACTGAAGAGTACTTGTTGGAAGATTTTTGTTGAGTGTCCACATGCTAATCCTAATCAAATTGGTGCCATAATCAGATTATGGCATGAGCCCAATTGGATTTAAGTGGGCGCCCCAAATGGATAAGAACCAAAGAGTCCTGATAAACTGGACTCTTTGGCGCCACCTTATTTGAGCCTATCCATTGTTGGCACCAACATAGGAGAGAGCATGGGATTCTTATTTGATGTGATTAGATGACATCACTCCACCAATCAGAATTTTTTCAGAATTTATTGGAATTTTTTGATTGGTCGAATGATGTGGCACTGCGCAGCATACAGGGTCTATATAAACCCTGCTGCACCTAGGGTTTCGGGGCAGAAATTGTTTTGTGCAAAAAACCCATTGGCTGCCACCCCCTCCCCTCTTCTCCACATCCTCCCTGCTCTTCTTTCTCTCCTCTTCATGTCAAGAAGTTGGACGTTCATCTGGCATAGGTGCAAGGTGTGGTGACGCCTGGAACAGAAGGCTGCAGGACTTCTTTGACAGGCTGCTGCTCCAACTTCAGAAGAGTTTTGAAGATCTTCCTAATCAGATTTAGATCTGATTTTTGGAGCATAGAATCATGAGGAGAAGGTTTTAGATTCTACCTGAGTGGATATTGGTAGAGGCCAGCGCTTGCGTGGCTACATTAGAACCTCAGGCAGTGCTGCGATCATCTACAGGGTAATTAGATTACCCTTGAGGTATGTCTATGTTTCTCATACTTTTAGATTTAATTTTAAAATTAAAATATCAGATAATAAAATTAGATCTAATAGATATTAGATCTGAAATAGTGTAGGATAAAAATTTAAAATTTATTCTGCTCCAATTTTGATGAAATCTGGAAGATCCTACACAGAAAAAATGTGATTTTTTCTTCAACTTCTACAATAAGTGGTCTCCATCCGGGCTTCCACGGCAACTGATCTCCATCTGAGCTTCTACAGTAAGTGGCCTTCTTTCAAACTTCTTCAAGAATCAGACTCTGTCTGAACTTTTATAGTGGATGGATTCCAGACGAACTTCTACAACGGACGGGCTCTAGCAGTCAGATTTCTACAGTGACCGACTGTCTCCTGTGTCTTCCGTACCTCTCCAGCCATCAACCTTCAATAGCACCAACCGGACTTCAACAGTGCCAACCAGACCCCTCCAATGGATAAATTTCCTCCGAACCCCTCCAGCGATCGACCTTCCACAGTATCCTCCAGACTCCTCCAGCGGACGAACTTCCATAATGCCTTCCGAACTCTTCTATCGATCAACCTTCTATAGCGCCTTCTAAATTTCATTATCGATCGACCTTCTATCAGATTTCTCATGCAACCGGACCTCTCCAACGAATAGTCTTCAGACAAGCTTATATATCTGACAAATTCCAGATGGACTTCTCTAGCAATCGGACTCCAACCGGATTTTTCCAACATAAAGTTTTCGTCAGAACTTCTACAGCAGATGACTTCCGTCTGCAGCATCGATGCCTAAGGCACCCAATAACAGTTAACCTGTCAGCAACCTTGAAAACATTCGAGCTTCTCTTAGATTGCTGAGACAGAGAGCTATTTCGCTCCACCAGATATCCCAACCGAGCTTCAGCCGCCCGGTCCGAACTCTCTGGCAAGTCGCGACAACGGACACCACTCCACTCTCTATAACAAACTCCATGTGGCCCCACCACTCTCCGACAAGTCACGACAATGGACACCACTACTCTCTGTAACAAACTCCACGTGGCCCAGAATGGCCCACTACCAGGCAGTTACGGACGTCGCTGTCAATCGGTTATGCTCTCCCATCTATAAAAAAGACCCCCCAGATACATTCTCCTCTAAGCTCTAAGCACTATCTCTAAACTCTGCTAAAATTCCATTCGAGTGCTCCATTTCTGTTGAAGCAGAGTACTGACTTGAGCGTCGGAGGGTCTTGCCAGAGCACCCCCGACTCTGGTTTAGACTTTCCTTGCAGGTCCCGATGGCGGCCGTGATCCCCTCGACTCCAGCTTCTCTGGTATCGATGGAATTCTGCACCAACAGAATTGATGCTAGAGAAAGGGGCTGTATCTTCGCAGGACCTTTGTTCTTAAAGGAGTACTCAACGGGACTGTCTCTGGTCATCTTCTTTGACATCTTCTTCTTCTTCTCTAGCCAGATTCCAACCTGATGCCTCCCCGAAAGGCATCCACCAGGTGATCTACGACCTCCATGGCTAGATCTCAGCAAGATCCATCAGCTCCGACCTCATCTCCAATTTTTCAGGCTCCTCCTCCTCCGATAACGGTAGTCAGCATGGAGCAATTCGACCTGCTGATTCAGTAGGTCAGGGGCCTCACCGAAGTGGTGCAGACCATGCAGCAGCAGCAGCAGCAGCCACAGACATTTGTGCGGTTAGAAAGAGCATCGTCAGAGTTCCAGAATCTGGCGATCGGGTGGCCCACTTGGGCCAGTCACCCTGTATCCCCCGGAAAGGGAAAGCAGAGGGTGGAGAGCCCTCTGTCTGATCATGATTCCACCCCCGGAGTCCCTACCTCTGTTCTGCTAGAAAACCCTCGAGATCATGATCGAGAGGATCTCCTGGATCAAAGGTTCCAAGAGATGAACTGACGGATCGAAGAGCTCTGACATGCTCCCCCAGCTTACGGTGAGGATATCTGTATTGACCCTTCTTTTTCTCAAAGGATTATGCAGGAACCGATCCCGTCGAACTTCAAGCTCCTCCAATTTATGAGCTATGATGGGACCTCGGATCTGGTTGACCACTTGGAGGCCTTTCGGATAATGATGCTGCTCCATGGTGCACTAGATGCCATCCTGTGCCGAGCTTTTCCAACTACCTTGAAGGGAGCAGCAAGAAATTGGTACTCGGTATTGAAGTCGGGTACTATCTTCTCTTTTGATCAAATGAGCCACCAGTTTGTGGCTCATTTCGTCAGCAGCTGACGTCCCCAGAGAGGTTCGGAGTCCCTCATCAACATCAAGCAAACGGAGAGAGAATCCATCCAAACTTATGTCAACCATTTTAACACCGCTGCATTGGAGGTCCGAAACTTGGACCAATCAGTTGCAATGGCTGCCCTGAAGAGCGGTCTTCAAAAGAATGACCTTCTATTCTCCCTAAAAAAGAAGTATCCCAGGGACTTTGCTGATTTACTGGCTCAGGCTGAAGGATATGCCCGAGCAGAGGAAGCCTTCAAGCTGAAGGACGAGGAGGCCGTGATGGAGCGGTAGGCGGGCAACTCCAGCAAGCCCGCAGTTGAAAAAGGGCCGAGCTTCACACGTTTTCGAACTCCCTACAGACATAAGCGTGTCTGAACTCCCTCTCGAGCTCGTAGGTAGAGAAGCCCAGACCGCAAAGTTCGACGGAGCTCTCCCCTAGGAAGATTTCATAGCTACACCCCTCTCAATGCTCCAAAAACTCAAGTGCTGAAGGAGATAAGAGAGCAGCTACCAAGGCCAGAAAGGATGCGCACACACCCCGGAAAGTGCAACCCTAACAAGTTCTGCCTCTATCATCGTGACCACGGCCATGACACGGAGGAGTGTATTCAGCTCTGAGACGAGATCGAGGAGCTCATCAGATGAGGTCGGCTCAACAGATTTATCCGATGCCGGCCTGAAGGTAGGGAAGATCGGTCGAGGGCCCTACCACAACTAGAGCCACCAAGGAAGGAAGAACAGCCTAAGGATCGACCTCTAATCAAGATCATCAACACCCACTCTAGAGGATCCCGACGGAGAGCAGCCAGTGGATCGGTCGGACTGCCCAAGCAGCAGAGGACTGAAAAATCTATAACCTTTACTGAAGAAGATGCCCAGGAGATTCAATTCTCCCATAATGATGCGGTCGTAGTTTCTTTAAATATTGCTGACTATGATGTACACCGCATTCTTGTTGATAATGGAAGCTCGGCCGATATTTTGTTTTACGATGCATTCTCAAAAATGTCCATTCTGGATGATCGATTAGGGCCGATAAGCTCTCCATTGGTAGGGTTCACTGGCGATGCTGTGCCAGTGGAAGGAGTAATAATTTTGATCATAGTTGCAGGTTGGTACCTGAAATAATCTAGAGCGCAAGTGGATTTTCTAGTAGTAAGGGCACTGTCTGCCTACAACGCAATACTCGACCGACCTGGCCTCAACGCCCTCCGAGCTGTGGTATCGACCTACCATTTAAAATTAAAATTTCCTACAAGCCAAGGGGTCGGAGAGGTCAGAGGAGATCAAGTCCTAGCAAGACACTGCTACAACATAGCCTTACAAAGAAATGGTCAGTCTGACTCCTATCCGATTGATGGATTAGACACCCACGACGACCTTGCTGAAGAATAGGGTGAGCCAATTGAAGATCTTGTCTCAATTCTTTTGAACGATGGGGATGAAGAGCACATGGTGAAGATTGGCTCCCGCTTGGGAGAAGAGGTACGGACACAGCTTATTAATTTTCTACAAAAGAATGTGGATATTTTTGCTTGGGTTCCGATGGACATGCTAGAGATTGATGCGGAAGTCATGGAACACCGTCTAGCTGTTAATCCCAAACATCGATCGATGAAAGAAAAAATCCGAGATCATGCACCGAAAAGGTAGAAGGCAATAGCTGAGGAAGTTGATAAACTCCTGAAAGTCGGGTTCATCAGAGAAGTCAACTATCTGAACTGGGTCTCCAATGTGGTTCTCGTCAAGAAGGCGAACGATAAGTGAAGGATGTGTATAGACTTCAAAAAGCTGAACAAAGCCTGCCCGAAGGACAATTACCCTCTGCCCAGAATTGACCAATTAGTAGATGAAATCTCGGGCCATGAGCTTCTCACTTTCATGGATGCATTCTCCGACTACAATCAAATCAGGATGGCACCAGAGGATGAAGAAAAGACTGCTTTTATCACTGACCGTGGTCTTTACTGTTATAGGGTCATGCCTTTTGGCCTCAAAAATACAGGGGCGACCTATCAACGGCTGGTGAACAAGATCTTCAAAGAGCAGATCGGCCACAACATGGAGGTCTATGTGGATGACATGCTTGTAAAAAGCAAATCCTCAATGAACCACGTCGTCGACCTTGAGGAGACCTTCAGCGCCCTTCGAAAATACAAGATGAAGCTGAACCCAACCAAGTGTGCTTTTGGAGTAACCTCAGAGAAATTCTTGGGCTTTATGGTATCGGGGTGCGAGATCGAAGCAAATCCAAAAAAGATTCGTGCCATCCAGGAAATGACCACCCCGAAGTCAATAAAGAAAGTTCAGTGCCTTATTGGGAGAGTAGCAGCTCTGAATCACTTCATCTCAAGGTCAGCCGAACGATGCCTACCTTTCTTTCAGACTCTCAAGCAGCCGAAGAATTTCTATTGGACCACTGAATGTCAGCAAACATTTGAAGAATTGAAGAACTACCTCAGCTTACCTCCACTATTGGCAAAGCCCGAACCTGGAAAGGAGTTGTTCCTGTACCTGACGGTCTCTCCTGTGGCTCTCGCAGCAGTTCTGGTTAAGGAAAAAGTAAAAATTCAACGGCTGATCTACTACATAAGTCGAGTATTGAGAGACACTGAAATCAGGTACACTAAGTTAGAGAAACTAACTTACACCCTGTTGATTGCAGCCCGAAGGCTCCGACCTTACTTTCAAGGGCACACCATAACACTGCTCACCGACCAGTCGATTAAGACAGTTTTGCATCGAGCGGATATTTCTAGAAGGATAGCAAAATGGATGATCAAGCTCATGAAATTCGACATCAACTATCGATCTCGATCGACGATAAAAGCCCAGATATTAGCAGACTTCATAGTGGAATGCACTATCCCGAAAGAAGCCAAACTTGAACGAGGTGAAGCTGGCAACCCTGGGCTTCAGTCGAACTCCCCTGAGGAAAGAACATATCTCTCTGATGGTTTTTGGGCTCTCTATGTGGACGGTTCCTCCAACATGTCAGGTGCAGGTGCGGGCTTGGTCTTGGTCAATCCGGAAGGAATTATCGTGGAGTACGTACTGTGCTTCGAATTCCCTACGACGAATAACGGAGCAGAATATGAAGCTCTGATTGCAGGACTGAAGATCGCCAAATAATTAGAAGTAGATCGGCTCCAAGTCTATAGTGACTCCCAATTAGTGGTGGGACAAGTCAGCGAAAACTATGAAGCTCGGGAGAACAGTATGGCCAAGTATCTCGAAAAGGTAAAAGAGATCATCCCTGCCTTCGGCAGCTTTGACATCAAGTAGACTCTAAGAGCAGAAAATACTAGGGCCGATCTTCTCTCCAAGTTGGCTACACTAGCTCCGGCTGAACTACCCAAGGAAGTCCTCTTTGAAGTTCTGAAATATCCAAGTACAGAAGAACCGCAGCTTGTAATGGAGATCAGCCATGAACCCAGCTAGATTGACCCACTGGTTGCATACCTAAAAGACAGGGTTCTTCCTCATGATGCAAAAGAAGTTCGGAAGCTTAAAAACCAGGCCTCTCGATATATCCTTTATGAGGGTAAGCTGTACAAGAGGTCATACTCTTTGCCCCTCTTGAAATGTCTCTGACCTTCTGAAGCTGACTTTGCCTTGTGGGAGGTACATGAAGGAGTCCGTGAAAGTCACCTGGGGGCCAGATCTTTATCCACAAACGACTCCGACAAGGTTATTACTGGCCTATAATGTACCATGACTCCATTGAATATGTCAGAAAGTGTGATCGGTGTCAGAGATATGCGAATATTCAAAGATAGTCCACCTCCGAACTTACACCCTTGAGTGCCCCATGGCCATTTGCACAATGGGGGATAGATATCCTTGGAACTTTTTCCATGGCGTCCGGGCAGTGAAAGTTCCTCCTGATGGCAATTGACTACTTCACCAAGTGGGTCGAAGCCGAACCTTTGACGAAAATCATAGAAGCTAAAGTGCAGGACTTCATCTGAAAGTCAATCATTTGTAGGTTCGGCTTACGCAGAACTCTCATTACTTATAATGGACGACAATTTACTGGAGCAAGGTTTGCTGAATTTTGTGAGGACTTAAACATCTCCTATAACTTCACGTTAGTAGCCCATCCGCAGGCAAACGGTGAAGCCGAAATGACCAACAGGACTTTGTTGCAAGGAATCAAAGCGAGACTTGAAAAAGCAAAGAGAACTTGGGCAGACGAGCTTTATCATGTGTTATGGGCATACCAAACTACCCAAAAACTACCCACGGGGGAGACCCCCTTTGCCTTAGCCTTCAGAATGGAAGCCGTTATCCCGATTGAACTCAAGCTTCTGTTAGCACGAGTCATGGCATTTGACGAGCAGTGCAACTCACAAGATCTCAAGGCCAACCTCAACTTGTTAGAAGAAAAGTGAGAGACTGCTCAAGTTCGGATGGCAACCTACAAGCAGAAAGCAGCCCGCTACTACAACTCCCAGGTCAAGAGCAAAGCCTTTAGAGCGGGGGACTTAGTACTTCAGCGAGCTGCTGTTTCACAACCTCAGAACCAAGAGAAACTTGCCCCAAACTGGGAAGGCCTGTATGAAGTCAGGGAGGTAGTCCGGCCTGGAACATACTATCTAAAAGAGCTCGAAGGAGCGGACCTTCCGTGACCATGGAATTCGAAAAATTTACGAATGTATTACCGATAACTTTGCCTTAAATAAAAGTTTCATATTCGCATATCTTTTCTTTTGGCGTGAGCTTATAATGACAGGGAGTAGCTCCTTCAGACAATCAAAACTAAGCATGTCAGGAACAAGAGAAAAACCTCATCCCGACACAAATGAAGACCCGATTATTAAGAGACCAGATGGGGGGAGAGGCCCTCGCAATGGCCCTTATGCACCCCCACAGCCATGTTAGGAACAAGAGGAGAACCTCATCCTAACATGAGCAAAGTTGAAGACCCGATTATTAAGAGACCGTATGGGGGGAGAGGCCCTCGCAACGACCCTTATGCGCCCTCACAACCATGTTAGGAATAAGAGGAGAATCTCATCCTAACATGAGCAAAGTCGAAGATTCGGTTATTAAGAGATCGGATTTGGGAAGAGGCCTTCACAACGGCCCTTATGCACCCCCACAGCCATGTTAGGAACAGGAGGAGAACGTCGTCCTAACATGAGCAAAGTCGAAGATCCAGTTATTAAGAGATTGGATGGGGGAAGAGGCCCTCGCAACGGTCCTTATGCACCCCCACAGCCATATTAGGAACAGGAGGAGAACCTCATCCTAACATGAGCAAAGTCAAAGACCCGATTATTAAGAGACCAGATGGGGGGAGAGGCCCTCGTAACGGCCCTTACGCGCCCCCACAGCCATATTAGGAACAAGAGGAGAACCTCATCCTAACATGAGCAAAGTCGAAGACCCGATTATTAAGAGATCGGATGGGGGGAGAGGCCCTCGCAACGGCTTTTATGTGCCCCCACAGCCTTGTTAGGAATAGGAGAGAAATCTCATCCTAACATGAGCTGAAATTGACTGTATTGGGAACAGGAGGAGAACCTCATCCTGACACAAATGAAGACCTGATCATTTAAGATCAGATGAGGGAAAAAGCCTCCTCAATGGCTCCTCTACACCCCTACAACTCCGTTAGGAGTAGAGGAAAAACCCTCGTCCAAACATAAAAAAAAGGGGGAGAGAAAAAAAAAAACGATGAGATATGCCAGAGATAAGGAAAAAATGAACTACATCTAAGACACAAGGGACCTCATCTCAACGAAGAAGAAAACTCTTGTCAAAAATCCTCAGCCTTTAAGGGGGAACCCAACACTAACAGGAGAAAATAGACTTCCTCAAAGTAACGAGAAGTTCGGACCCCAAGCTCAAACATCGGGAGAAAGCATCAAATTCGAATGGCCTCGAAAAGACCTTCGATCATGAACAAAAAGGACGAATCAACACGATGATGACCAGGAACCTTCAAACAACGTCAACATCGAATAAGATAAAAGAAAAGAGAAGCTCGATAAATGACAACTCAGAGCAAGAATAGACAAGGTAATGAGAAAATTTCTTTTCATTTCATTAGTAAAGAGAGCATTACAAAAGTCTTTGAAGGCCAAAAAAAAACAACAAGAGAAGAAAAGAATACATAGAACAAAAGGTAAAAGAAGCTCTAAGGAAGCTCGGCTTCTTCTGACTTTGGACTCTCGATTTCAGCCATTATCAGGGATTGCTTTAAGTTCTCAACTTCTTCTTCCAGTTCCATCTTTCTTAACAGTATCTCCCGATACATTTGGTGAAACCACCGGCTTTCGCCCTCTGATTCTTGAAGCCTCTTCCTCAGAACTTTGGACTCCGCTTCTGCATCCTTGACCGCCTGCTGCTCATAGGCCAGCTGAATTTTCAACCGCTGCACTTCGACCTTCTCCTTCCCAAGGGCTACGGATAGTTCTTCCATGGTCCCCCTAAAGGATCGGAGCTCGTCAGAGCCTTGAACCGAAATGGCCTGAGCTCTTTCGGACAATTACTTCTGAAGGCAAGCAACCTCGTCGGTCGTCATCTTGAGCCTCCTTCTGTAGTTGTCTATTTGCCCGTACCAGCCGACTTGGTAAGTGTTGTAATTCATCTCGACGTCTTATAGCTGCTTTTGGAGGTCGAAGAATTTCTTTGACCAGTCCCGACCGTAGTCAGCCTGAGTTGGAAGCCAGGATGAGCTCCCTTCCAATGGGCCAATCTTCTCCTGTGCGGCCGCCAACTCAACCTCGAGGGAGCTGATCTTGGAAGTCTGAGTCTGTTGCTCCTAGATTGATTTTGATGATTACAAAGCAGATTGAAGGGATACAAATAATTTTAAAATAAAAAAGTCCTTATGCTCTTCAAGGGCAAAATCATAATTTTACTAAAATCATGATTTGATAGTATCATTTGGTAGAACAAATGATTTGAAATCTATTGATGAAAATTTCATTGTGTTTGGACTTATATTTTTGAAGTTATGAAGGTTTGAAGTGCATGAGTCGACTCATGAGTCAACTCATGGCACTGTGAGCTGATTGGCACGCAAAAATTCTCCTTAGCACGCTAGTTTTCTGGCTTGGCACGACCTGTGAGTCGACTCATGAGTCGACCCACAAGGCATGAGTTGACTCATGAGTCGACCCCTACTAATTTGAGCCAAGAATTTTCAGAAACGCATTCTCTGGTTTTTGCAACAGAGGTCGACTAATGAGTCGACCCCTGAAGCATGAGTCGACTCATGAGTCGACCCCTGCGATGGAAAATATCAGCAACGACTATTTTTTTGCCCATTTTAATTGCCTTTTATGCTTCCTAAAATTGCTCTAACGGCTCTTTATCTGCCTAAATTATTTTTTCTTGCTTCTAATGTCATAAAATGCTTTAAATGGTGAAAAAAATTGCAGATTAAATAGCAGATCAAACATGAAATCAAAAATGAGAAAAACAGAAGAGAGGATCCGAAATCTGCACGAAAAAGCCTGAGATCAACGAAATATCCAAAAAGAAAAAGAGAGAGGATCCACAATCTACAAGAGAGATTGTGAAAGAGAAAAGCAAGAGCATTCAAGAGGATCTTTCAAGCCTATTGTTCAACCTTGATCTAGAGATCTTTCAAAGCTTTCAAGAGATCTTCAATCAACAATCAACCTCTTCTCAAGCATTCATTCAAGCATTCATCCATCTTGAGAAAATCCGAAAAGGGGTTCTTCATTTGAGTAAAGCTTTTATTGTTATATTCGCTCATTTAAGGAGCTGTTATTGTATTAATCTGTGCTCAAAATTTTCTAACTCTTTGTGAGTTTTTGTTCTTATTTTTGGAGGATTTCCAAAACAAGGAAAGGTTGATCCGAACCTGAAATCGGAGTGTTTTGGGTTTACTTGTACCCGAGAAATAAGTGATCTAGCTTGGGATAGCTAGTGTCGGAGTTTTCGACGTTTTGTATTCGGATTGAATACAAAGGATAGTGGATTGAAATTCCCAAGTAGGAGCTTGGGGAGTGGATGTAGGTGCAAGGTTGGCACCGAACCACTATAAATCCTTGTGTTTGTGGTGTGCTTTATCGCTTTACCTTATTTCTTTATTATATCCTTGCAATTCAGCTTCAGGTAATTAATATTGAATTAAAATCTTTGTCTTGTTCATCATAAGTTATAAATTAAGTCTAAATTTTTAGAAATCCAATTCACCCCCCCCCTCTTGGGTTGCATAGCTGGACAACAAGTGGTATCAGAGTACGGTGCTCTAGCCCTTCTTTGATCTAACAATCAAAGAGCCAAAGATCTATGGCAACCCATGTTGGTATTTCTCTAGCCGAGGGGCAATCAACAAACCGACCTCCACTTTTTAATGGGTCTAATTACACCTATTGGAAAGCTCGGATGAAGATTTTCATACAAGCACTCGACTATGATATGTGGAGTATCATAGTGAACGGTCCTCACACACCCACCAAGATTATAGATGGTGAGGAGTCAACCAAACCCGAGAAAGAATGGAATGAGGTTGACAAGAAATTGGCACAATTAAATGCCAAAGCCATGAATGTTCTTTATTGTGCACTAGATTCAAGTGAATTCAATCGCATTTCCACTTGTGCATCTGCTAAAGAAATATGGGATAGGTTAGAAGTAACCCATGAGGGAACAAATCAAGTAAAAGAGTCTAAAATAAACATGCTTGTACATAAATATGAATTGTTCAAAATAGAACATGATGAGTCCATAACTGCTATGTTTACTCATTTTACTGATATAATTAATAGTTTGAAGAGTCTTGGCAAATCTTATACTAACAGTGAACTTGTAAGGAAGATTCTCAGGTCACTGCCAAGAACTTGGGAAGCCAAGGTGACTGCCATCCAAGAAGCAAAGGACTTGAACACTCTACCTCTAGAAGAGCTTCTTGGATCCTTGATGACTCATGAACTTAGCATGAAGCAACATCAAGAGGATGAAGTCAAAAAGAAAAGAACCATTGCCCTCAAATCCACAACTTCGTCTGATTATGAAACGGATGACTCTGAAGATGAAGAACAGGATGAAGAGATGGCACTCATCACCCGGAAATTTAAGAAGTTTCTAAGAAAAAGGAAACAGGGGATGAGAAAGAAATTCACAAAAGGAGAACAAAACAAAGAAAAAGAGAAAGATCAACCCCTTACATGCTACGAGTGTAAGAAGCTGGGACATTTCAGATCCGAATGTCCACAACTGAAGAAAGGTCCCAAAAAGTTCAAAAAGAAGGCAATGATGGCGACTTGGAGTGCGAGTGATGACTCAAGCTCCGACGAGGAAACCTCAACAGAACAAGCCAATCTGTGCCTGATGGCACATGAAAATGAGGTAACTTCTGAATCCACTAGTGAATTCACATTTGAAGAATTGCATGAAGCATTCTATGACTCAATTGATGAATTAAAGAAACTAGGGAAGAAAAACAAAGAACTGAAATTGGAAAATCAATCCTTAGTGAAACAAGCTGAAATTCTTTCAATTGAAAAACTCACATTGAGTCAAAAAAATCAAAACTTAAAGGATGAAATTAACAAGCTGAAATCTATAGTAAATAAGTTCACCTTAAGTTCAAACAAACTAAATATGATCCTTGAAAATCAGAAAGCTATATATGATAAGGCTGGACTTGGCTATAAACCTCTGAAGAAACAAAAGTTTCTGAAGGATATTTATGTAAATTATTCAGGTAACAAGTCTACAAATATTACTTATTTCAAATGTGGTAGAATAGGACATAAATCATACACATGCCTCAAATCTACAAATACAACTATAAAGAAAATATGGGTTCCAAAAGAAACCATTCTGACTAACCCAAAAGGACCAAAGAAAGCTTGGGTACCTAAGACAGAGACTTGACCTTTGCTTGCAGGTGTGTCTAGCATCCCAAGAAGGAAACAGGAAATGGTATCTTGACAGTGGATGCTCGAGACACATGACTAGTGATGAATCACAATTCATCACGCTTGATGCTAAGGATGGAGGGATGGTCACCTTTGGAGATAATGGCAAAGGAAAGATCATCGGGATAGGTAACATTGGTATCACTCCCTCCAAATACATTGAGAATGTTTTACTAGTTAAAGGTTTAAAGCATAACTTACTTAGCATTAGTCAATTCTGTGATAAAGGGTATAAAGTAGTTTTTGAATCATCTGTTTGCATTGTGACTAGTCCTATTAACGATGGCATTAAATTTATAGGACATAGACATGGAAATATTTATATGATAGATTTGAATGACTTAGCCAAATTAGACATGTAATGCCTAGTATCCTTGAATGCTAAAATCAATGAGACTAGTTGGCTGTGGCATCGTAGACTTGCACATATCAGCATGCATTCTCTTTCAAAATTAATTAAGAAAGATTTAGTTCTCGATTTGTCAAAACTGAATTTTGAAAAAGATAAAATCTGTGATGCTTGCCAATTAGGTAAACAAACTAGAGTATCATTTAAATCCAAAAACACTGTTTCAACTTCTAGACCATTAGAGCTCTTACATATGGACTTATTTGGACCAACAAGAACCACCAGTCTAGGAGGAAAAAGATATGGCTTTGTAATTATAGATGATTACTCTCGTTTTACTTGGGTTTTCTTTTTGGCTCACAAAAATGAAACTTTTTATATTTTCACTAAATTTCATCGAAAAGTTTCTAATGAAAAAGGGTTTTCAATTCAAAATATTAGAAGTGATCATGGAACTGAATTTGAAAATTAAGATTTTGAAAATTTTTGTGATGAAAATGGAATTGGCCATAACTTCTCTGCTCCTAGGACACCCCAACAAAATGGGGTAGTTGAAAGGAAAAATAGAACCTTAGAAGAAATGACCCGTACCATGCTTTGTGAAAGCAACCTTCCAAGATATTTTTGGACGGAAGCTATTAACATAGCATGTTACATTTTAAATCGTGCTTTAATTAGACAATTTTTAAAGAAAACCCCCTATGAACTTTGGAAAGGAAGAAAACCAAATATTGCATATTTTCATGTCTTTGGTTGCCGATATTTTGTATTAAATAATGGAAAAGAAAAACTTGGTAAATTTGATGCAAAATCAGATGAAGCAATCTTTTTAGGTTACTCCTCCACTGGTAAAGCATTTAGAGTTTTCAACAAAAGAACTTTAGTAGTTGAGGAGTCCATACATGTTGTTTTTGATGAATCTAACGATCTTCCTTCAAGGAAGAATGAGGGTGTTGATGATGCAGAGCCACTAATAGAAGGTATGAAGGAGATCACTCTGAAAGACTCAGCAACTCCAGAAGACAAGGATCAAGAAGATAAACAAGATGAGAGAAGTGAAGAAATTCAAGAACAACCTCAAGGTACAAATGACCTACCCAAGGAATGGAGGTATGTTCACAACCACCCTAAGGAGTTAATTATCGGTGATCCTATGCATGGGGTAAAAACACGTTCTTCACTTAGAGATGTACTTAATCATTGTGCTTTTGTATCTCAACTTGAACCTAAAACTTTTGAAGAAGCTGAAAATGATCATAACTGGATTAATGCTATGCAAGAGGAACTTAATCAATTTGAAAGAAATAATGTTTGGACCTTAGTATCAAGATCTAAAGATTATTCAATAATTGGCACAAAATGGATCTTTAGAAACAAATTAGATGAGCATGGAAATGTAATTAGAAATAAAGCAAGACTGGTTGCTAAGGGATATAATCAAGAAGAAGGAATTGATTTTGATGAAACCTTTGCACCTGTTGCTAGATTAGAAGCTATTAGACTTCTACTTGCATATGCTTGCTTTATGAATTTCAAGTTATTTCAAATGGATGTTAAAAGTGCATTTTTAAATGGATATATCTCTGAAGAAGTATATGTAGAACAACCCCCTGGATTTGAAAAACATGCTTTTCCTAATCATGTCTTTAGATTAAATAAAGCTTTATATGGTCTAAAATAAGCACCTAGAGCATGGTATGAAAGGCTAAGCAAATTTCTACTAAATAATAGTTTTTCAAGAGGCAATGTAGATACAACCCTATTTATTAAAAGAAATCAAAATGATATGCTAGTTATACAAATTTATGTTGATGACATAATTTTTGGGTCTACTAATGAATCCCTTTGTCAAGACTTCGCTAAGCTTATGCAGGGGGAGTTCGAGATGAGCATGATGGGAGAACTCACCTTCTTCCTCGGACTCCAAATCAAACAATCAAAAGAGGGAATCTCCATCACCCAAAGCAAGTACACCAAGGAACTACTCAAAAGATTTGGAATGGAGAACTGCAAACCAATTGGCACACCAATGAGTCCCTCATGTAAGCTTGACAAGGATGATGAAGGTAAAAGCGTAGACTTAAAATACTATAGAGGTATGATTGGCTCATTATAATATTTAACTGCAAGTAGGCCTGATATAATGTTTAGTGTTTGCTTATGTGCTAGATATCAATCTAATCCTAAAGAATCTCATTTGAATGCTATTAAAAGAATCCTTAGATACTTAAATGGTACTCAAACTCTAGGGTTATGGTACTCTAAGGACTCACAAATTAATTTATTAGGATATTCAGATACTGATTTTGCTGGATGTAAATTAGATAGAAAAAGCACAAGTGAAACTTGCCAATTTCTTGGAGTTAACCTAATCTCATGGTTTAGCAAGAAACAAAATTCGGTGGCACTGTCTACGGCTGAGGCCGAATACATTGCAGCCGAAAGTTGTTGTGCTCAAATTTTGTGGATTAAGCAACAACTCGAAGACTTTGGAATCAAACTTAATGAAACACCAATAAGATGTGATAACACAAGTGCCATAAATCTATCTAAAAATCCAATTCAACACTCAAGATCCAAACATATTGAAATAAGACATCATTTCATAAGAGAACATGTTCAAAACAAAAATATAATTCTTGAATATGTTTGCACTGAGAATCAATTAGCTGATATCTTTACAAAGGCCCTTAGTGAGGATAGATTCTGTAAAATTAGAAGAAATCTAGGAATTCTAGATCCATTTGCCTAAAATTTCTCAATTTCCAAAGAATTGATTAAAGCTCAATTTTCAACATCTATCCTGGTCCCAAAAGCTCAAATTTATCATTTTAAGAACTTATCATTGAGCAAAATTCCTTCACTCAAAATTTTAAATTTTTTTGGAATTTATTCACATTTTTTCTGATTTTCTGAACTTCATGAGTCGACCCCCATGAGTCGACTCAATGGCAAACTTGTAAATCCCACCAACTTCATCGGGTTCATTGTTTTTAAATGGGAAACCCTGTTCGTGAGATGACTCATTTTCTCCTTCTAAAAGCCGTCTTCTCCAACTTTTTTTTGCTTCAAATCCAAAGATTTATTTCGTGGCAATTCTCCCTCCTCCTCTCCACCAAAAATCGCCTCCTTGAAAAGGATTTTCTGTGCTTTCTCGCATTGCTTGGCGCGGTTGGAACGTGCCCTAGAACTTCACCGATAATTCAAAATTTGCTTCTTTTCTTCACCAAAATCCTTCTTCACTCTCTTGTGATCACTCATCCACTCAATTCAAGTCTCCTTGCCTGCTACTATAGTGGATATGGCTCCAAAGATGAAACTTCCCCAAAGAAGAAAGTCAATCCGTGAGCCTGAAGAAATTGTCAGAAAGAAAAGGCATGCTCAGTCTTCAACTGCTCCCACTCCAGTTTCAGTATCTGCTCAAGGTCCCTCTCAATCCCTCCTAAGCCCCAGTGTGAATCCTCTTTCTGATAGAAAAGTAGAAACCGGGAAAAAGATAGATTTTCGGTTCTTTGAGAAAGAAGGTTTTACTTTTGCTACCAAAATTAAAAACCAAGGATGGAAACTCTATTGCTCTCTTAAGGAAGTCACCTATGTTGACCTTGTTAGAGAATTCTACCAAAACCTACTTTATGGAAGTGGGTCAGTGACTTCAACTGTAAAGGGAATTGATATCTGCCTGGATTCTAGGATTTTGGGAGAAATATTACAGTTGCCTAGTGAAGGATATTCATATATGGAACTCCCAATTAAAGAAGAGGGGATCAGAATTATTTTAGGAGAAACTTTTTCAGGAAATTTAAACAAATTGGAAGCAAAGACTTTGTCCATTGAGATGAGGGTCCTGCATCAGATTGTAACAAAGCTCTTCTTTCCTAGGAGTGGTAGACATGACTTACTTTCCAGCAGAGATGTATGTGTCATGTTTCATGTCATCACTCAGACCCCCCTGAACCTCCCTGCACTTATGATAGAGGCCATAAGAGAAACTTTGAATAGATCCAAGGCACACTTGCCTTATGGTATGGCCCTTACTAGAGTATTCAGGAGGTTTGGAGTTAATTGTGAAGGGGAGGCTGCTACCAAGCTCTCACATGTGGACACTTTCAACCAACACAGCCTGCACCGAATGGGAATTACAAAGACTGATGGTGGTTGGATCAAGGGCTCTGAAGAAAGAACTGAGGATAGAGCTGAAACAAGAACTGAAGACAGAACTGAAGACAGAATAGAAGAAGAAGGTCCATCTTCTCCTGTACATGACTTCAGGGCAGCTTCACCAGATACCCAGTTCATTCCTGATACTGAGGCTGGCCCTTCAGAGTTTACTAGGATGCCCACACCAGTGTATCAGCCAGAGAGCAGAGCACCTCATTCAGAGTTCAGACTGGCTGACGATCAGATCGAGCATATATCTCAGCGTGTGGCTTCTTTACTGTCTAGCCAGTGGAGTAGTACTTCTTTTGCACCTGGAGCTACCTCTTTTGATCAGACCATTACTCCCCACATCTCCACTATATTTCAGATGATTTCAGATCAGTCCATCAGGATACAGCAACTTGAAGACACAGTTTGGAGATTGACTGGCAGAGTTCTAGACTTACAGGGGCAAGTCCTTGCTTTGGCCCATCCCAAGCCACAGGAGTCTACTATTGAGGTCACAGACCTCACTGCAGAGGCTGGTAGGCTCAAAGGAGCACTAGAAGGTGGATATGAATTACTGAGGAAAGAAATCCGAGGATCGAGTGAGCATGCTACCACTCAGTTCACTGCTCTACTTCAATCTGTTTCAAGAGCACTGAATGTACTTGATTCTATCAGACTCACCCTTTCTGTTCAGTCCTTAGCATCTCAGCGTTCTCAGCCACCTAGTTCATCTCGCTCTCCTGCTCGTTGCAGAGGCAGACGGGGTAGAGGATGCACTTTTGATCCATCATCTCCTCACCCTATCTCTGATGACTCCGATCATTGACTTATCTTGATCTTTACTAGATCCTAGGTGTTAGTATCTTGTTCTAGGATCTATACCTTGGGGCCATGTATTGACAATTAGCTGATTGAATTTTATTTTAAAGAACTATGTATTGAAACAAATTATGTTTTTAATGGAATCATCTTTTGCTTATATTTCTACCTTTTGTAATGATGTTGATCATATTATGGTTATATATATTCTCCTTGTTGAAATATTGTCTTCTCTTTGTTGTTATTTGCTGTTGATAATTGCTATATTAAGGGGGAGCAAACATCTGTGATATACTCTAAAAGGGGAGAAATTAAAGAATATTTCTGAAAAAGGAAAAGTTAACCATGTCTGATGATGTCAAAAAGGGGGAGAAAGTAAACAATTAAACAAAAAGCAAGCAACTCATTAAAAGCAAAACCCTAAATTATGAAAGAAAAAGGGTGGGTAAACAATTAAACAAAAAGCAAGCAACTCATTAAAAGCAAAACCCTAAATTATGAAAGAAAAAGGGGGAGAAATTAAACAAAAAGCAACTCATCAAAGGCAAAACCCCAAAAGCAAAATTACAAATTATGAGAAATTTGGCATCAAACAATAATTTGGCATCAAACAGAAATTAAACAAAAAGCAATTCAATTATTGAGAAATTAAACAAAACAATATTGGAGATATTAAACAAAAATTGGAGAAATTAAATATTTGGAGAAATTAAATAAAAATTTAGAAATTAAACAAAATTTGTGAATTAAACAAAAATGGTATTTTGAGAAATTAAACAAAAATTTTGAGAAAATTGATATCAGACAGAAATTAAACAAAAAGCAAAATCATAAGTACAATGCAAATAAGTAATTTTTTATATGCTCTGATATATTTCAAAATTCAAACTTGCTCTGATATATCTTATGAAATTTACCTTGATACATCTTAAGAAATTTGATTTACTCTGATACACCCTAAAATTTCTTTTAACTTGCTCTGATACATGATAAAATTTAATCTGATACAGTGTGAAAGTTTCTCTGATATTTGCTCTGATACAGTGTGAAATTTTCTCTATTATATTATAACATTTACTCTGATACATTGTAAAATCTTCTCTGATAATATTGTAAAAATTATTTTTCTTGCTCTGATATATTACAAAATTTATTTTTCTCTCTTGCTCTGATATATCTTAAACTCAAAATGATCTAATACTCTTTTTAAATCTTTATGAAAATGGACAAACTATTTTTGCATATGACCATTTATATCACATGCTAAAAGAATCATACTCTTTTCAAGCATATACACCTATAATGCATTCTTTTGAAATTAGTGATTCACATAAATATTTTTTTGTTCAAATGTTTTGTCATCATCAAAAAGGGGGAGATTGTTGCTCCTAGATTGATTTTGATGATTACAAAGCAGATTGAAGGGATACAAATAATTTTAAAATGAAAAAGTCCTTATGCTCTTCAAGGGCAAAATCATAATTTCATTAAAATCCTGATTTGATAGTACCATTTGGTAGAACAAATGATTTGAAATCTATTGGTGAAAATTTCATTGTGTTTGGACTTATATTTTTGAAGTTATGAAGGTTTGAAGTGCATGAGTCGACTCATGAGTCAACTCATGGCACTGTGAGCTGATTGGCACGCAAAAATTCTCCTTGGCACGCTAGTTTTCTGGCTTGGCACGACCTGTGAGTCGACTCATGAGTCGACCCACAAGGCATGAGTCGACTCATGAGTCGACCCCTGCTAATTTGAGCCAAGAATTTCCAGAAACGCATTCTCTGGTTTTTGCAACAGAGGTCGACTCATGAGTTGACCCCTGAAGCATGAGTCGACTCATGAGTCGACCCTTGCGATGGAAATTGTCAGCAACGGCTATTTTTTTGCCCGTTTTAATTGCCTTTTATGCTTCCTAAAATTGTTCTAACGGCTCTTTATCTGCCTAAATTGTTTTCTCTTGCTTCTAATGTCATAAAATGCTTTAAATGGTGAAAAAAATTGCAGATTAAATAGCAGATCAAACGTGAAATCAAAAATGAAAAAAACAGAAGAGAGGATCCAAAATCTGCACGAAAAAGCCTGAGATCAACGAAATATCCAAAAAGAAAAAGAGAGAGGATCCACAATCTACAAGAGAGATTGTGAAAGAGAAAAGCAAGAGCATTCAAGAGGATCTTTCAAGCCTATTGTTCAACCTTGATCTAGAGATCTTTCAAAGCTTTCAAGAGATCTTCAATCAACAATCAACCTCTTCTCAAGCATTCGTTCAAGCGTTCATCCATCTTGAGAAAATCCGAAAAGGGGTTCTTCATTTGAGTAAAGCTTTTATTGTTATATTCGCTCATTTAAGGAGCTGTTATTGTATTAATCTGTGCTCAGAATTTTCTAACTCTTTGTGAGTTTTTGTTCTTATTTTTGGAGGATTTTCAAAACAAGGAAAGGTTGATCCGAACCTGAAATCGGAGTGTTTTGGGTTTACTTGTACCCGAGAAACAAGTGATCTAGCTTGGGATAGCTAGTGTTGGAGTTTCCGACGTTTTGTATTCGGGTTGAATACAAAGGATAGTGGATTGAAATTTTCAAGTAGGAGCTTGGGGAGTGGATGTAGGTGCAAGGTTGGCACCGAACCACTATAAATCCTTGTGTTTGTGGTATGCTTTATCGCTTTACTTTATTTCTTTATTATATCCTTGCAATTCAGCTTCAGGTAATTAATATTGAATTAAAATCTTTGTCTTGTTCATCATAAGTTATAAATTAAGTCTAAATTTTTAGAAACCCAATTCACCCCCCCCTCTTGGGTTGCATAGCTGGGCAACAGAGTCCAAGATCAGTTGCTGGTGCATTTCTAGGAAGAGAGGAGCTGGATAAGTCTTAAGTTTATTGGAGGCTTCATGGTCATCCTTTTCCAGGATAGAAGCCCGACGGGCGGAGTCCCTTAGAGAGCCCCAGGGGGGCAACTTCGGTTGTGAAAATTTCTCTATACTTCCTTCATTCGAAACTCGAACTCGAAAGTAGGGGAACTAGTGTTGGGTATAAAATAACCCCAGTCGAAGTTCGTAAGAGGCCAACCCTCCCAGGACTCTTCCGACTTCTGACCTTGTGCGGCATCTTTCTGAACTCCCCCGGCCGTCCGAGCTTTCACAGTACCATCCGAACTCCTCCAGCAGTCGACCTTCCATAGTGTCCTCCAGATTCCTCCAACGGATGAACTCCTACTGTTAGCCTATTTCGCAAGTGCACGAAATCGCTCAAGTAATATAATGATAAATAAGAGATCGTTCCCATGAGGACTGAGTTTAATTACCAAAAATGAATGCTAATTTTACTAATATCTAAACGATCGAAACTGAATGACAGTAGAAAATAAAATTAACTCTAAAGAATTCAATGAAAGCTGAATCAAAATTCGATTGATAAAGCACTAGGGTATATCTGATTTCACTTGGACCAATTATCAATTCCAGCTATTCTGATTAATAATCCAAATTTAATTATTAATAAAATTATTAATAATCTTAAATTATTTAATAATCTCTCCTGAATCTTATTAAATATACTAATTAAAACCTATAATCTATCTTCCAATAGTAAAATAGATTTTAATTAGTTCAATAAGCACAGTGATTATTTCCAAGATCCCACAGATCAAATCTTCTGCTCTCGCTCCAATTATTATTCCTATGATGTTTGTTATTAACTCCAATTTATAATCTTCCTTCCCAGTACCAATTATAAATCAAAGTCAATCAAGTACCAATGATAATAATACTTAAAATCATTAAGTGTAAATAACAAATAATTGCATTAACAAAGAAAATTAATACAAGATTCTAGAATTGAAATTGAATCCAAGTTACATCAGGTACCCTAGCTAGAAATTTAGCTTTTCATCATATCAAAATCAAACTCAAGTATTCTTGAATAAAACTCCAAAATCATCCTAACAATGAGTTCTAGAAAATAAATTCAAAGTAAACAAGAGAAAGAATTAAAAAATTTGAAGGAATTGCAGAGCCGAATGAATCCTCTCTTCAAATCTTCCAGATACTCCAAACCCTCCTTGCTTGATTTCTAGCTTTCAAAGATGATTCTCCTCTACCTCTTGCTGGTGTTTTAGGATCCTTAAATAGGGCTAGGGCTAGGGTTAAGGTGGTATTTTTCTCATGATTTTATTCTATATAACATTCTTTCTATTTGGTATAGAATCTCTCCTCCTTTGGATAGGCTTTAAGCAACCACCAGCCATCTACTCCTTATGCTGCCCAAATTTTTTGATTTTATTCTGATTTCCATAGTAAAAGAAGGAAAAAAGGCATGGTTAATTAGAGGAGAAAAATTTCTTCCTTCTTCAACCTTCCTGGGTCCACAAAATCTGCAAAACAAAGTAAGGTTTCGGCTGCCCAAATCAAGTTTTCCAAGAATTGGTTCCAATTCTTTCTAAGTTTGCTCCTCATGCAGAATTAGTTTGGACTCTGATTTTCTTCCATTTAATGCTTTCCAAGATAGCTTTTTGCCACCCAAAATTTGTTTCTATATCAGATCTTTGTGCCAAGAAACACTAAGAAGAATCTGGGTGTATCAGGTGTTTCTTGTTGTGTCCAACATTGTTACCAACTTCGACCTACTGTAGCCACCTCATCTGGAATCCAAATTTAATTCTATAAATTATAATCCTTTCTTGCTTCTCTCAAAATTTTGTAAGATCTAATCTTTCTCAATTTGAGTCCTGTAGCTTACCTTTTAGGGGTCCTCACACCAAAATATCCAGAATTTAGATTAGTTGACTAGATGGCAGAGATTAACTGCTTGATTTATTTTCTGCACCTCTAGTTTCTTTTTTGGCTGATGATGCCAAAAAGGACAAGGTGTGGGGTCCATTGATATCTTGATTTGGTTATTCTGCTTTGAGATGGACTCTAATTTTGATGCAAGACTTGATGACTCCGGATGACAAATCCTGCTGAATCGGACTCAACCAATTTCACTTAATTTGACCTTTAAAACATGGTTAAGCCCAATTAGGTGTGACCTGGCTCAATTACCTGCAATTGATATAAAATATATCAGGTTCTTGCATTTATTTAGTTAATTATTATACCAATTTCATCAAAATCATTAAAAACTAATAATAATAATTACTATAAAAATGGAATACATCATGTTGGGTATAAAATACCCGCGGCCGAGTTCGACAGCAGAACGGCTCCGCCCGGACTCCCACGGGAGCCGGGCTCCTCCTTCGACAGCAGAACGGCTCCGCCCGGACTCCCACGGGAGCCGGGCTCCTCCTTCGACAGCAGAACGGCTCCGCCCGGACTCCCACGGGAGCCGGGCTCCTCCATCGACAGCAGAACGGCTCCGCCCGGACTCCCACGGGAGCCGGGCTCCTCCTTCGACAGCAGAACGGCTCCGCCCGGACTCCTACGGGAGTCGGGCTCCTCCTTCGATAGCAGAACGGCTCCGCTCGGACTCCCACGGGAGCTGGGCTCCTCCTTCGACAGCAGAACGGCTCCGCCCGGACTCCCACGGGTGCCGGGCTCCTCCTTCGACAGCAGAACGGCTCCGCCCGAACTCCCACGGGAGCCGGGCTCCTCCTTCGACAGCAGAATGGCTCCGCCCGGACTCTTACGGGAGCCGGGCTCCTCCATCGATAGTAGAACGGCTCCGCCCGGACTCCCACGGGAGCCGGGCTCCTCCTTCGACAGCAGAACGGCTCCGCCCGGACTCCAACGGGAGCCGGGCTCCTCGTTCGATAGCAGAACGGCTCCGCCCGGACTCCCACGGGAGCCGGGCTCCTCCTTCGACAGCAGAACGGCTCCGCCCGGACTCCTACGGGAGTTGGGCTCCTCCTTCGACAACAGAACGGCTCCGCTCGGACTCCTACGGGAGCTGGGCTCCTCCATCAACAGCAGAACGGCTCCAACCGGACTCCTACGGGAGCCGGGCTCCGACCTCAGTCTCCGACCTCGGTATCGGCTGCTGGAGCCGGACCCCACCCACGACCTCAACCGAAGGGGGGACTCCTCCCGGACTCCTGCAAAGGCCGAACTCCGACCGCTGCCGAGCCTTGATTAACAGATCTGTGTCCCTTGGCGGATAACAATAACTGCCAAGATCCTGTTCCACTTCCTGTAGCGGATTCCGTGCGGCTCCACCTCCCCCTGCGATAGGTGCTGCACGATCCCACTACTCTCTGACAGGCTGTGTCAACAGCTATGATGCTGCTCCGCTCCCTGCGGCAGGTGCTGCACGATCCCACTACTCGCTGACAACTAGCGGCAACGGACGCCGCTCCACTACCTGCAACAGGCCCTATGTGGTGGGCTATGATGATAGCCACGTGTCTGCTCCATTACCTTTCGCAATCAATTCCCCTGACCATGGGCGGCCCGCTACCAGGCGGTTACAAACGTCGCCATCAGCCTGTTGCCTCCCCCGCCTATAAAAGGGGACCCAGATACGTTATTCTCTAAGCTCTTTTGCCTTATCTCAAAACTCTGCTAAATTCTCCGTTCAAGCACTCCATTCTTGTTGAGGCAGAGAACTGACTTGAGCATCGGAGGGTCTTACCGGAGCAACCCCACCTCCGGTTTAGACTTCCTTTGCAGGTCCCGACGGCGACCGCGGCTTCCCCAACTCCAGCTTCTCCGGCGCAGGCAGATTTTTGCACCAACAGGATTGGCGCTAGAGGAAGGGCGTGTGTCTTCGCAGCACCCTTGTTCTTGAAGGAGCGCTCAACGGACCCACTTCCGGCCATATTTTCCGGCATCCAATCCTCTTTTCCCCATCCGATGCCCTCCCGCGAGGTTTCTGCACAACTACCTCCGGCTGTGGTTGCCAATAAAGGGTGGCCGGATGACCAGCCTTCGCCGGATTCTGTCAACGTCATCTTGGGAGAATCCCGGCTGGAGGCAACCAGCACATCAGCTGCACCCCTCAAGCGGCAAAAAGTTGAAGAGCCCATAGCCTTCACTGAAGAAGACGCCCAGGGAGTCCAATTCCCTCATAACGACGCGGTCGTAGTTTCCTTGAACATAGCAAATTATGACGTCCGTCGCATTCTCGTCGACAACGGAAGTTCGGCCGACATCTTATTCTACAGCGCCTATTCGAGAATGGCCACTCTTGGCGGTCATCTAAGGCCGATGTGCTCTCCCTTGATAGGGTTTACTGGTGACGCCGTTCCGACGGAAGGAATGATAGCTCTAACTGTGACCGCTGGTCAGCATCCAAAGCAGTCCAGAGCCCTGGTGAATTTCCTGGTGGTAAAGGCACCGTCTGCCTACAATGCAATTCTTGGCCGACCCGGCCTCAATGCCCTTAGAGCCGTTGTTTCAACCTACCATTTGAAGTTGAAGTTCCCCACTGACACAGGGATTGGAGAAGTTCGGGGAGACCAAGCGCTGGCCAGGCACTGCTACAATATTGCCCTGCAAAGAAGCGATCAAGCGGACTTCTGTCCAGTCGATGGGTTGGATGCGTGCGACGACCTCACTGAAGAGAGGGGCAGCCCGATCGAGGACCTAATACCAATACCTTTGAATGATGGGAATGCGGAGCATGTGGTGTTAATTGGCTCCAACCTGGAAGAGGAGGTGCGGACGCATCTCGTGGATTTCCTCCGAAGGAACGCGGACGTTTTCGCATGGGTCCCAGCGGATATGCCGGGGATTGACACAGAAGTCATGGAACATCATCTGGCGGTCGATCCTAAACACCGACCAACAAAAGAAAAAATCCGGAGTCATGCCCCGGAGAGACAGAAGGCAATAGCCGAGGAAGTGGATAAACTTCTCAAGGCCGGATTCATCAAGGAGGTCAGTTATCCAGAGTGGATCTCCAATGTTGTCTTGGTTAAGAAAGCAAACGGCAAGTGGAGGATGTGTATCGATTTCAAAAAGCTGAATAAGGCTTGTCCAAAGGACAGCTACCCCCTTCCCAGGATCGACCAACTGGTGGATGCTACCTCGGGCCATGAGCTTCTCACTTTCATGGACGCATTCTCCGGCTATAACCAGATTAGAATGGCATCGGAAGATGAAGAAAAGACTGCCTTTATCACTAATCGCGGCCTTTACTGCTACAGGGTTATGCCGTTCGGCCTCAAGAATGCGGGTGCAACCTATCAACGACTGGTGAACAAGATCTTCAAAGAACAGATCGGCCGAAACATGGAGGTTTATGTGGACGATATGCTCGTGAAAAGCAGATCTTCCGAAAATCATGTAGCCGACCTCGAGGAAACTTTTGGCGCTCTTCGAAAGTATAGAATGAAGCTGAACCCAACCAAATGCGCCTTTGGGGTAACCTCAGGAAAGTTCCTGGGCTTCATGGTGTCGGGACGTGGGTGTAGGAACCAGATCTAGGGTTTCATGGTTAGATCTTGAAAAAGAGGGTTAGATCTTGAAACTTTTTCAAGATCATACAGCGGAAGACTAAAATAAATCAAAATTTATTTTCTAAGATCAAAAAATCCCTAGATCTAAGATCCTATTACATGATTATTATATGACATTAAATCAAAAATTAAAATATATATAAATATAGTATGAACTACATGTTGATCATATCAACATGTTTCTATACTAGCTACATCTAATGTATGTATTAAATAATAGATCAGATATATTACCTTGCAAGTTAGACGCTCTAACCTCACTGATCCGGGCTTAAGGATGATGTTGCAAGCCGCACACGTGTCCGGCCTCTAGGAGTCGTCCACACGAGCCCACGAATCTCGATCAGAAGTCCTGCTTCAGGAAATCAGCACAGTATGCTAGTACTGCGCTGATCCTTCTTTGATGGTTGATCAGGTGCCTCCTTCTTGTTGATTTGGACTCTTCCAAAGATGGAAAGTAGAAGGAGGAGTTTCAGATCTGAGACGCTCTCAGGAAACTCAAGATGGAAGGAGGAAAGATATGAAAATAAAAACCCTAGAAGAAGACCCTCTTCTTCTTCACGTTTTTCTCTCTAAACGCCCAAATTTACATCTTTTATATCTCCACGACCCAAAGGTATTTCTCTCTGATTTTTGGATGGCAGAAAGGTATCTCAAATATCTATCTCCCCTTAAAAGTTCACGAAGAAACTCATCTTATATAGAGAGATATGATAGAGTCCTTGTCTAGGTCAAACACCTAGTCAAGGCTTATCCAAACATGGCAAGTTAAGGGACGCCCAACTCTTGAGCATCTCCTCCATATTTTCGTGCATGGATTACAAGCAAAGGGTTCTTAATGTAAACCCTAAAGGCCACGAAAATTCCAAAAAAAATTTGGATAAATTCGGTGCAAAATTGAAAGAGTTTTGGATTTCTAAAACTCTATCTCATAGAATTCAAAATCCAAACTTATTCCTTTTAGATTTGATCCAAACCACCTTCCATGTAAGAAAGAAGAGAGGAGACCTTTTGTGAACGTGGGAGAGATCTGAGAGAGGGCTTTTGTCGCACAAAATAAGTGGAGATTGGCGTTGAATAAGAGAGAGGGCATGGAGAAGGCTTATGTGGCGCAAGGTGGAATCCTAGTCCTACCAGGATTCTGTCTTATGACTTGTTTTAATTTGGTTTTCCAAACCAAATCAAATCAAAATTAGATCAATCCAATTAAAATAGGTCTTAACCCAATTAAGAACCTAATTTAATCAGATTAAATTATATTTAAATCTGATTTAATTTTTCTAATCAAATTAGAAATTAGATTGACCCAAGTCCTAGTTGAACTAGGACTAGTCTTTCCTTGCACTTGGCTTATCCAATAAATCAATTGGACTTGATCCAATCAAGCCCAAACTAAATCTAATTAAATCATATTTAATTAGACTTAATCTCAGTCCATTGGTTCGTGCTAGATCGCTTAGCCAAAAATCAAGTCCATTTGGTTCTCGTTAAAGACATGGACTTGACCAACTACAACTATTGTAATTGATCTAGAGAATCCTTGACCTAATCTAAGACAATAATTGATTAGATTTAGTCAATTCTCTAATTAAGTCCATCTTTAATCTAACCATAGGTCTAACCCAATTAATGGACCTAATTCCCACTAACCCATTAACCCAATGTGTTATGATTTGTGTCTTAGGTTCTTCAATTCACAATCCTAGAACCTAATCAAACAACTTCTTAATTCTTAATTAAGTTTTGGGCTGAGGGTTGGGTTTGGCTTTTCAAAAAATAATTTTCATATTTGTAAAACAATTTTACAATATGATTCTATCAATCATATTGCATGTTTGATTCATAATCAAGATGCAAGTGAAATAAACATGAAACTACTTTAGATCTAATCTAAACAGGTTCATGTAATTGAAACAATTTCAACTTTAAATAATTTTTTTGCATAAAAATTATTAACAAAGAGATTTTATTTCAGATTTAAACATATTTTAAATCTAATAAATCATAAATTTAATCTAGATCATATCTAACAAATTTATGATTAAAGATAGATCTACACAAACTAGGACAACCTTTGCACTGTAAGGGGTAAACCTTACAGCAGGACAACCTTGCAGTTTGTGATTGATCTAAAATTTTAATTTCAGATTTAATAATCAGATTATAAATTAGATCTAATTTAAAAAATAATCTAAGCATGTATAAATAATTATGTAATAAAGAACCTCGCTCTGATACCAATTGTAGGAACCAGATCTAGGGTTTCATGGTTAGATCTTGAAAAAGAGGGTTAGATCTTGAAACTTTTTCAAGATCATACAGCGGAAGACTAAAATAAATCAAAATTTATTTTTTAAGATCAAAAAATCCCTAGATCTAAGATCCTATTACATGATTATTATATGACATTAAATCAAAAATTAAAATATATATAAATATAGTATGAACTACATGTTGATCATATCAACATGTTTCTATACTAGCTACATCTAATGTATGTATTAAATAATAGATCAGATCTATTACCTTGCAAGTTAGACGCTCTAACCTCGCTGATCCGGGCTTAAGGATGATGTTGCAAGCCGCACACGCGTCCGGCCTCTAGGAGTCGTCCACACGAGCCCACGAATCTCGATCAGAAGTCCTGCTTCAGGAAATCAGCACAGTATGCTAGTACTGCGCTGATCCTTCTTTGATAGTTGATCAGGTGCCTCCTTCTTCTTGATTTGGACTCTTCCAAAGATGGAAAGTAGAAAGAGGAGTTTCAGATCTGAGACGCTCTCAGGAAACTCAAGATGGAAGGAGGAAAGATATGAAAATAAAAACCCTAGAAGAAGACCCTCTTCTTCTTCACGTTTTTCTCTCTAAACGCCCAAACTTACGTCTTTTATATCTCCATGACCCAAAGGTATTTCTCTCTGATTTTTGGATGGAAGAAAGGTATCTCAAATATCTATCTCTCCTTAAAATTTTATGAAGAAACTCATCTTATATAGAGAGATATGATAGAGTCCTTGTCTAGGTCAAACACCTAGTCAAGGCTTATCCAAACATGGCAAGTTAAGGGACGCCCAACTCTTGAGCATCTCCTCCATATTTTCGTACATGGATCACCAGAAAAGGGTTCACAATGTAAACCCTAAAGGCCACGAAAATTCTAAAAAAAATTTGGATAAATTCGGTGCAAAATTGAAAGAGTTTTGGATTTCTAAAACTCTATCTCATAGAATTCAAAATCCAAACTTATTCCTTTTAGATTTGATCCAAACCACCTTCCATGTAAGAAAGAAGAGAGGAGACCTTTTGTGAACGTGGGAGAGATCTGAGAGAGGGCTTTTGTCGCACAAAATAAGTGGAGATTGGCGTTGAATAAGAGAGAGGGCATGGAGAAGGCTTATGTGGCGCAAGGTGGAATCCTAGTCCTACCAGGATTCTGTCTTATGACTTGTTTTAATTTGGTTTCCCAAACCAAATCAAATCAAAATTAGATCAACCCAATTAAAATAGGTCTTAACCCAATTAAGAATCTAATTTAATCAGATTAAATTATATTTAAATCTGATTTAATTTTTCTAATCAAATTAGAAATTAGATTGACCCAAGTCCTAGTTGAACTAGGACTAGTCTTTCCTTGCACTTGGCTTATCCAATAAACCAATTGGACTTGATCCAATCAAGCCCAAACTAAATCTAATTAAATCATATTTAATTATACTTAATCTCAGTCTATTGGCTTAATCAATTTAAGCCAATTAGCAATCGAATTGCTAATCGATCCTCCTGCAACACTTGCACTGGGTTAAATGTCAATCGTATTGATTATTTAACCCTAGAACAATTCTTAATCGTTGATCAACCATCTGATCGGATCATGAACTCTAATGTGTGTGACCTCATAGGTTCGAACCTAAGCCGGTAGCATAGGAACAAATTTCTATACCAATCGAAGTGACCATCTAGCAATGATACCCGACGACCGGATAGGTCGAATGTGTAGAACAACATCCTTAGAACCCATGCGGATATAGTTTTCATATAATTCATCCCCTTGACCAAAATGATCATAGGACACCCCAGAGTTTAACTGTCAACTCTGATCAGGTTGTCCACATTGTATTTCAAAATATCAAATCCATCTGATGGATTACCCTGGCCAAGGTTTTGCTAAATTGAAATACAGCGACTCATTCTTCTCCAACTCTTGGAGTGGTCAATCCCATCTCGATCACACTCTGACTTCGCAAGTACTTGACTATGCCCAGAAGCCTTCCATCCCTGAATTAGAAATTCAGTTAGTCCAATACCAAAGCACAGTGAGTTGCTTGCAAGTCACTGAGGTGATCTCAAGTCTAAGGGACACTTATACCTATATCCCATCAGAGACATTCTCGACAGCAGAATGCTCTGGAGTTGGTCACGTTCAATGACGATGTACCCTTACATCTCACCTGTATGCCATACCAGTGTCTCCACACTCCTTGGTTAAGAGGACAACCAACCCATATGGCCTACAGCGACCTATGCTCGATAGAAGCTGTCGTCCTTGTTAACAGCTTATCATTTGGTCGTGAACAGTTTTAAGGACTAATCGATAAATCCTCTCTTTATCGAACCTAAATAGTCCTAAGGACTTCATCATAACAACGGAGTTCATTAGAAGATGAAAGCTTATGATGAAAATGCCAAATATATTTTATTTATTAACAAATCAATTACAATACTTGGTTGCTCAACTGTCAACAGCTTGACGATTGGCTTTTTTGGACACATTTCCCAACAGTGGGATCGAGGCCAATCCGAAGAAAATCTGTGCCATCCAAAATATGACTGCCCCAAGGTCGATCAAGGAGGTTCAATGCCTCACGGGAAGAGTCGCGGCTCTTAATCGCTTTGTCGCAAGGTCGGCCGAGCGATGTCTGCCCTTATTTCAAACTCTCAAGCAGCCGAAGAACTTCTGTTGGACCCCTGAATGCCAACGGGCGTTCGAAGAATTGAAAAGCTATCTTGGCTCACCCCCATTGCTGGCGAAGCCCGAGCCCAAGGAAGAATTATTTTTGTACCTGGCGGTCTCTCCCACAGCCCTTGCAGCTGTCCTTGTTAAAGAGGAAATGAAAGTCCAGCGACCGGTCTACTACATTAGTCGCGTGTTGAGGGACACCGAGACCAGGTATACTAAATTAGAAAAACTGACCTATGCCTTGTTGATTGCAGCTCAGAGACTCCGGCCTTACTTTCAAGGGCACACGGTGACGTTACTCACTGACCAACCGATCAAGGCGATTTTGCACCGAGCTGATATCTCCGGGAGGATGGCGAAATGGGCAATCGAGCTCACAAATTTCGACATCAACTACAAGCCTAGGCCGGCGATAAAAGCCCAAGTGTTGGCGGATTTCATAGTAGAATGCACCATCCCCGAGGAGGCCGAGCCTGAGCAAAACAAAATTGACGACCTGAGGACTCAACCGAACTCCCCCGACGAAGAAGCCAGTTCGTCCGATAATTTTTGGACCCTCCATGTGGACGGATCGTCCAACATGGCAGGCGCGGGTGCAGGCCTGATCTTGACCAGCCCGGAGGGAGTCGTTGCGGAATACGCTCTACGTTTCGAATTCCCCGCAACAAACAATGGAGCGGAGTATGAAGCTCTGATCGTAGGATTAAGGATCGCCAGGGAGCTCGGAATAGGTCAACTCCGGGTGCACAGCGATTCCCAACTTGTGGTGGGGCAAGTCAGCGGGAGCTTTGAAGCACGGGAGGACAGCATGGCCAAATATCTTGAGAAGGTGAAGGAGTTCATCCCTGCCTTTAGCAATTTCGACATCAGACAAATTCCAAGGTCGGAGAACACCAGAGCCGATCTTCTCTCCAAACTGGCGACATCGGCTCCGGCCGAACTGCCAAAAGGCATCCTCTTTGAAGTTTTAAAACAACCGAGTACGGAAGAACCGCGACTCGTAATGGAGATCGACCACGAGCCCAGCTGGGTCGACCTGCTAATAACCTATCTTAGAGATGGGATTCTCCCCCAGGATGCGAAAGAAGCCCAAAAACTCCGAAATCAAGCCTCCCGATACATCCTTTATGAGGACAAATTATACAAAAGATCGTACTCCTTGCCTCTCTTGAGATGCCTCCGACCCTCAGAAGCTGACTACGCTTTATGGGAAGTGCACGAGGGAGCTTGCGGAAGCCATTTAGGTGCCAGGTCTCTATCCCACAAGCTACTCCGCCAAGGGTATTACTGGCCAACAATGCATCATGATTCAATCGAATATGTCAAAAAGTGTGATCGATGCCAGAGATACGCCAACGTCCAGAGACAACCTGCTACCGAGCTTACACCCTTGAGTGCCCCATGGCCTTTTGCACAGTGGGGGATTGATATTCTTGGCCCCTTTCCCATGGCGTCTGGTCAAAGGAAATTCCTCCTTGTAGCAATCGACTACTTCACCAAGTGGGTCGAGGCCGAGCCACTAGCCAAAATCACAGAAGCGAAAGTGCAGGATTTCGTCTGGAAATCGATCGTGTGTAGGTTCGGTTTGCCTAGAACCCTCATCACTGATAACGGACGGCAATTCGCGGGAGCCAGATTTGCTGAATTCTGTGAAGACCTAAACATCTCCCACAAATTCACATCAGTGGCCCATCCCCAGGCGAACGGCGAAGCCGAGGTAACAAACAGAACCCTTCTGCAGGGGATTAAGACCAGGCTCGAAAAAGCAAAAGGAACTTGGGCGGACGAACTTTATCATGTGCTATGGGCTTATCGGACCACCCAGAGGTTGCCTACAGGAGAGACTCCCTTTGCTTTAGCCTTTGGTACGGAAGCTGTCATCCCGATCGAGCTTAAACTCCCGTCGGCACGAGTCGTGGTATTCGACGATCCCCAAAATGCGCAAAGTCTCAGAGCCAACCTCGACCTACTGGAAGAAAGGCGGGAGATTGCTCAGGTTCGAATGGCAGCCTACAAATAGAAAGTTGCCCGATATTACAACGCCCGAGTCAAGAATAAGGTATTCAAAGCAGGGGATCTAGTGCTCCGGCGAGCTGCTGTCTCACAACCTCAGGGCCAGGGGAAGCTTGCCCCAAACTGGGAGGGACCTTATGAGGTCAAAGAAGTAGTCCGACCTGGAACTTATTATCTCAAGAAACTCGGGGGAGCCGACCTCCCGCGACCATGGAGCTCAGAAAACTTATGGATGTACTACCAGTGATTTCGTCCTAATCAAAAAATGCGTGCCCATTTGTCTTAGGACAATTCAAGCAGACGATATCAAAAACAAGAGGACAACCTTATAAAAGTCGAAGGCCCGGTTCTTTTAGACCGGATGGGGGGAGAGGCCTTGCAACGCCCATATGTGCCCCCACAGCCCTGTTAGGGATAGGAGGAGAACCTCACCCTAACTTGAGCAAAGTCGAAGGCCCGGTTCTTTTAGACTGGATGGGGGGAGAGGCCTTGCAACGCCCATATGTGCCCCCACAGCCCTGTTAGGGACAGGAGAAGAACCTCATCCTAACTTGAGCAAAGTCGAAGGCCCGGTTCTTTTAGACCGGATGGGGGGAGAGGCCTTGCAACGCCCATATGTGCCCCCACAGCCCTGTTAGGGACAGGAAGAGAACCTCGCCCTAACTTGAGCAAAGTCGAAGGCCCGGTTCTTTTAGACCGGATGGGGGGAGAGGCCTCGCAATGCCCTAATGTGCCCCCACAGCCCTGTCAGGAACAGGAGGAGAACCTCGTCCAGACATGAGCAAAGTGGAAGGCCCGGACTCCTACGAAAGCCGGGTCCCTACGCCAAAAGAGACTTCGCCCGGACTCCTACGGGAGCCGGGTTTCGCCGCCAAAGAGACTTCGCCCGGACTCCTACGGGAGCCGGGTTCCGCCACAAAAAGACTTCGCCCGGACTCCTACGGGAGCCGGGTTTCGCCGCCAAAGAGACTTCGCCCGGACTCCTACGGGAGCCGGGTTTCGCCGCCAAAGAGACTTCGCCCGGACTCCTACGGGAGCCGGGTTCTGCCACAAAAAGACTTCGCCCGGACTCCTACGGGAGCCGGGTTCCGCCACAAAAAGACTTCACCCAGACTCCTACGGGAGCCGGGTTCCGTCACAAGAAGACTTCGCCCGGACTCCCACGGGAGCCGGGCCCCTACGCCAAAAAAGATTTCGCCCGGACTCCTACGGGAGCCGGGCTCCACCGCCAACGTCAGCTACAGGACAACTCCTCCCGGACTTCTACGGAAGTCGAACTTTACTTATGACTTTGATTGCAGAAAAACTTTGCCCTGGCTCTTACGAGGATCGAACTACTCTAACTCTCAGAGGGCTTCTCCGTTCGGACTATCAAGGGAGCCAAACTTAGCCCCGACTTCAGCGGAGAAAAATCCGAGCGAACCTGACGAGTGGGTGTCCCCGAACGGCACAAAAGCCGAGAAGGAGATCGGCGAATGATGACCCCACATGAACTGAAAAGGTCGCCGACGACCCTGGAACGACGTAACACAGGCAAAGAGAAGGAAAGGAAAATGAAGAAGTTCGGCAGGCAACTATTTAACGCAAGATGCAAACAAGGTACTGAAATTGCTTTTTCATTTAACAAAAATACACGCTACAGGACCCTGTGGGTCAGGAAAAAAAAAAAGAGAGATGATACACGTCATCGCAAGTATCGCGGGCACGGTTCGGGCGGAACGAACCGGAGACCGCTCCGAGCTACGAACTTCGTCTCTATCCTTCTCAGTCGCATTCTCCAGTGCGTGTAACAGCTCTCACCCATCTCGCCTCATTCTGTTCCCGAGGTCCCAGCCTTAGCAGGAAAGGGGTGGGGTAGATCCCCGGAGACGGAGGGGGCACCAACGGCCGCCACCCGAGATGCTCCGGCAAGGTCGGCATGCGTTACTTCCACCGTCCCCGCAACAAGTTCTACTGCCCCACCGTCGACACCGACCGCCTCTGGTCTCTCGGCCCCGACGGCGTCAAGGATCCCGTCATGGCTTATGACGGCTATTCTACCCTCTTGACCGGTATCACCCCATCTTGCTACTCCGAGATTCGTGAGCAGAATAACTTCACCGACAGCCCCCGTTATTAAACTCCTGTTGTTGAAGGAATTCTTCCTTGGGCTCCTTTTGGGACGATGAAGATTCTCACCGGCCGCCATTCTCCTTCTCTCCTTCCTCCAAACCCTAAGAATGCCCTCGAGGATAGCCTCCCGAGTAGATAACATGGTATAAGGGAAGGAGACAGGGACTGGGGCGAGAGAAGCAGGACTCTCAGAAAGAACAGCGCCAGAATGAAGCCACGAGGGGGTTGAGGGGTTTAAATAGCCGATGGATCCTGCCGCAGTTATGGCGGCGGGTATTCCTGGGCCAACTGATGTGTGCCGCGTGGCGCGCTTATCCCCTTCACCGCCATCGAGGGTTGACCGCTCATGAATTCTCGCAAAGCGACGCTTGGGATCGCGTTTCAGCGGGGGTTCTGAAAAGACTTTTCAAGTCACCTTCATCAAAAAACGGACTCTGACGTGCGTGCATTAAATAGGGGCGACAGGGCGCAAGGTTCGAAGGGATAATTCCGGCTGCGCGCATCTCTCTCTATGTACTTCCTTCGCTTGAAATTCAAACTCGGAAGTAGGAGGACTGGTGTTGGGTATAAAATACCCGCGGCCGAGTTCGACAGCAGAACGGCTCCGCCCGGACTCCCACGGGAGCCGGGCTCCTCCTTCGACAGCAGAACGGCTCCGCCCGGACTCCCACGGGAGCTGGGCTCCTCCTTCGACAGCAGAACGGCTACGCCCGGACTCCCATGGGAGCCGGGCTCCTCCTTCGACAGCAGAACGGCTCCGCCCGGACTCCCACGGGAGCCGGGCTCCTCCTTCGACAGCAGAATGGCTCCGCCCGGACTCCCACGGGAGCCGGGCTACTCCATCGACAGCAGAACGGCTCCGCCCGGACTCCCACGAGAGCCGGGCTCCTCCTTCGACAGCAGAACGGCTCCGCCCGGACTCCCACGGGAGCCGGGCTCCTCCTTCGACAGCAGAATGGCTCCGCCCGGACTCCCACGGGAGCCGGGCTCCTCCTTCGACAGCAGAACGGCTCCGCCCGGACTCCTACGGGAGTCGGGCTCCTCCTTCGACAGCAGAACGGCTCCGCCCAGACTCCCATGGGAGTCGGGCTCCTCCTTCGACAGCAGAACGGCTCCGCCCGGACTCCCACGGGAGCCGGGCTCCTCCTTCGACAGCAGAACGGCTCCGCCCGGACTCCTACGGGAGCCGGGCTCCTCCATCGACAGCAGAACGGCTCCGATCGGACTCCTACAGGAGCCGGGCTCCGACCTCAGTCTCCGACCTCGGTATCGGCTGCTGGAGCCGGACCCCACCCACGACCTCAACCGAAGGGGGGACTCCTCCCGGACTCCTGCAAAGGCCGAACTCCGACCGCTGTCGAGCCTTGATCAACAGATCCGTGTCCCTTGGCGGATAACAATAACTGCCAAGATCCTGTTCCACTTCCTGTAGCGGATTCCACGCGGCTCCACCTCCCCCTGCGACAGGTGCTGCACGATCTCACTACTCTCTGACAGGCTGTGTCAACAGCTATGATGCTGCTCCACTCCCTGCGGCAGGTGCTGCACGATCCCACTACTCGCTGACAACTAGCGGCAACGGACGCCGCTCCACTACCTGCAACAGGCCCTATGTGGTGGGCTATGATGATAGCCACGTGTCTGCTCCATTACCTTTCGCAATCAATTCCCCTGACCATGGGCGGCCCGCTACCAGGCGGTTACAAACGTCGCCATCAGCCTGTTGCCTCCCCCGCCTATAAAAGGGGACCCAGATACGTTATTCTCTAAGCTCTTTTGCCTTATCTCAAAACTCTGCTAAATTCTCCGTTCAAGCACTCCATTCTTGTTGAGATAGAGAACTGACTTGAGCATCGGAGGGTCTTGCCGGAGCAACCCCACCTCCGGTTTAGACTTCCTTTGCAGGTCCCGACGGCGACCGCGGCTTCCCCAACTCCAGCTTCTCCGGCGCAGGCAGATTTTTGCACCAACACATCAAATACCCCCAAACCTAAGTTTTTGGTTGTCCCCTAGCAAAAGAGAAGTCCAAATCAAAAATGGAGAATCTAAAACAAAAATTAATGCTAAAAACTTTATTTAACATTAATATACTCAAAATTCATCTAGACACAAAGGAGTAATATCCAAATGCCATGGCTTAACCACCCCAACCCAAAATCGAAAGACAAACCCACAAGCTAACTATTCCAAACTCATTCATACTCAAACAAAATTATGCACAATCAATAGCTACCCTGCTTTCTTTAAGTTTTAATAAAATAATTTGGTTCAAACATCCAATCCTGAATGCAAAATCCTATCAGCCCATCTCCACTAGTGCAAACAACGTACTCAAGAGATCAATAGGACTTTTTTGGGTAAAAAAAAAATAAAAAATAAGCAACAAGAATGATGGTTATGGTCACATAAGTGAAAATAAATTAACCACAATAAATCAGAGCATACTCAATTACTTATGCTTTACATCCCTTCTTTTATTTATTTTATTTTATACTTTTAGAACAGCCTATACACTTTGGCACTCTTCCTTAAGTCATCATTTTCCTTTTTATGCGAATACTGACATTGACGATGAAGGCATCCGGTTACTCAGCAAGTCATATACTTAAAGTGCTTTGCATACTCATAATTTAAGTCACTGTTTGACATAAAAGCAAACATGGGGCTCATGAATGCTCCTAATTATTAGGCAACTTGAAACAGTGGAGTAGATTGTACTTTTTCTTTTTGAATGGAAGGAAAACTAAAAATTCAATATGCTCTAACCATTATAATCAATTTATTCTCAAAAAAATATGAACAGTAGATATGAGATAGGATGAAAAGAAAATACAAGGTATCAAAAAGGGTATGCCAAAGGAATGCCTATATCATTTCTCTCAAGTAAATTGTCTACATTTTATTTCAACAAATGCAACAAAGCTCACAAATAGGATTGGCGAAGCAAAGTAACTATCTCCTATATGAGATTTTATTTAAGTATTTACAAGTTTAAAACAGTCAATCCCTGAATTTGACTTCCAAATTTAAAGCTAAGATAGCCAAACAATAACACAAAGGCAAAATTGTCCCCCTCTATATCCTTACAAGTGATCAATGAATCAACATTCCAATATTTTTTTTAATAAATTTTATTAAAAAAATAAAGACAAAGATGCAAACATAATGACAATCCTATATTATTAACACGAAATGCTCATGCAAATGCACCTCCAAACCTGAATTGGACATTGTGCTCAATGATAAGATCATCATCACAATACATATTATAGCAAGGCATTCTTAAAGGTTAGGGGTACTCCCCTTTGTAGCGTGCCTATGCGCTTGTGCGAGTTTGCAACTCGTCCTCAGTCATTTCATCTCTCTTATCTTCTTCAATGTGCCTACAAAAAGTGACAACATCCATTCAAATCTTGAAAATATAGTGAGGATTAAAATTGATTCAAAAAATAAAAAAAATAAAAAAATTTTTGCTTGGGTTGCCTCTCAAGAAGAGCTAGTTTATAGTCGTTAGCTTGACTATCCCAATGCATTATGTCAGTGATATGGAGATTTTTGGTTGCTCAAATCCTCCATCTATGTATTCCTTCAACCTTTGCCCATTGACCTTGAAGGTCCTATCACCACTCTTCAGCTCAACAGCTCCATATGGAAAAACTTGTATAATATCAAATGGACCTGACCACCTAGATCGGAGCTTGCTTGGAAATAGCTTTAGGCGGGAGTTATACAGCAACACCTTTTGTCCTGCTTGGAATTCACACCTCATAATATGCTTGTCATGCCATCTTTTCATTCTCTCCTTGTAAATTCTTGCATTTTCATATGCATGGAGACAGAACTCATCAAGTTCATTAAGCTGTAATGACCTTTTCTCTCCAGCAGCTTTCATATTGAAATTTAGCAACCTAGTTGCCCAGTAAGCTCGATGCTCTAGCTCCACAGGTAAATGGAATGCTTTTCCATAAACTAGATGATACGGAGACATCCCAATTGGCATTTTGAATGCTGTTCTATATGCCCATAACGCATCATCTAATTTTAGGGACCAGTCCTTTCTTGATGAGTTGATAGTAGTCTCCAATATTCTTTTAATTTCACGGTTGGAGATCTCTACTTGTCCACTTGTTTGGAGATGATATGGTGTTCCTACACGATGAGTAACACCGTATTTTGTCAATAGAGAATCTAAATAATGATTACAAAAATGCTTACCTCCATCCATGATGATAGCCCTTGGAATACCAAAGTGTGTGAATATGTATTTCTTTAAGAACTTGAGCACACTCTTGGCATCATTAGAGGGAAGTGCTACTGCCTCAATCCATTTGGATACATAATCCACCACCATCAGGATGTATTGATTTGAATGAGAAGGTGGAAAAGACCCCATAAAATCTAATCCCCACACATTGAACAGTTCTACTTCAAGGATATTGGTTAGTGGCATTTCCTGTCTAAAAGAAATATTTCCAGTTCTTTGACATCGGTCACAAGAAGAAACAAAAGCAATAGCATCTTTAAACAGGTTAGGCTAATAAAAACCACACTGTAATACTTTAGCAGCTATTTTGCTGGGTCCAAAATGGCCTTCACACTCTAATGAATGGCAGTGTTTTAAAATAATTTTAATTTCATCATCAGGCACACATTTCCTAATAAGCTGATCTGGACAATACTTATATAAATATGGATCCTTCCAAAAATAATATTTTGCATCATGTAAAATTTTTTTTTTTGCTGGTAATTAAATTCAAGAGGAATAATATCACATGCCTTAAAATTAACAATATCAGCATACCAGGGTGTACTAGATGTGAGTAATGCAAATAATTGCTCATCAGGGAATGACTCATTAATGGGTACCTCAGTGTTCTCAATTTCTTTACTTAACTCTAACCGAGATAAGTGATCTGTTATAAGATTTTCTGCTCCTTTCTTGGCCCTAATCTCCAAGTCAAATTCCTGCAATAAGAGCACCCAACGAATTAGTCTCCATTTCGCATCTTTCTTTTCAAGTAAATATTTAATTACTGAGTGATTAGTATAAACTATTATTTTTGCTCCTATAAGATATAGCCTAAATTTATCAAAAGCAAAAATAATGGCGACCAACTCTTTCTCTGTGGTGGCATAGTTCAACTGTGCATCATTCAGTGTTCAACTCGCATAGTATACCACATGAAGTCTATTCTCCATTCTTTATCCCAAGACTGCTCCTATAGCATAGTCGCTTGCATCACACATGAGTTCAAATGGTAGATTCCAGTCAGGTACAGTGATGATAGAAGCTAAGATTAATTCTCTTTTTAACCTGTTAAAAGCAACCAAACACTCATCAGTAAATTTAAAAGGCGCATCCTTGATCAATAATTTACAAAGAGGTTTGGTAATTTTAGAGAAGTCTTTTATAAATCTTCTATAGAAGCCAGCATGCCCTAAGAAACTCCTCACTCCTTTAACAGATGTTGGTGGTGGTAATTTCTCAATGACCTCCACCTTTGCTTTGTCTACTTCTATCCCTCTAGATGAAATCTTATGACCTAAAACTACTTTTTTCTGCACCATAAAATGACATTTCTCCCAGTTGAATACAAGATTAGTTTCTTCACAATGCTATAGAACTTGGGAGAGGTTAGTCAAACACATATCAAAAGGACCAAAAACTGAAAAATCATTCATAAAGATTTCAATGAATTTTTCAACCATATCAGAGAATATAGATATCATACATCTTTGAAAAGTTGCAGGTCCATTACATAACCCAAATGGCATTCTCCTATATGCAAATGTTCCATATAGACAAGTAAATGTAATTTTTTCTTGATCCTCAGGTACAATAGGAATTTGAAAATATCCTGAATAACCATCTAAAAAATAGTAGAAGGGATATCCAGACAATATCTCAAGCATCTGGTCAATAAAAGGCAAAGAAAAATGGTCCTTTCGTGTGGCTTTGTTTAACTTCCTATAATCAATACACACACGCCAACCAGTGACTGTTCTAGTGGGTATCAGCTCATTTTTATTATTTGTAATAACAGTCATCCCTCCTTTCTTAGGAACTACTTGAACAGGACTCACCCAACTACTATCAGAAATAGGATAGATAATTCCTGCATCAAGTAATTTCATTACTTCAGCTCTAACTACTTCCTTCATATTAGGATTTAACCTACGTTGATGCTCAATTGAAGGTTTGTAGTTTTCTTCCATTAAAATTTTATGCATGCATATACTGGGACTAATTCCCTTTATATCATCAATAGACTAGCTTAGTGCTTTCTTATGCTTTTTCAACACATGCAACAATTTTTTTTCTTGTTCAGTAGACAAATGAGCAGATATAATGACAGGAAAAATAGATGAATCTCCCAAGAATGCATATCTTATGTGAGAAGGGAGCTGCTTAAGCTCAAGCTTGGGGTTTGGCTTAGCCTCTACTGAATCCTGTATTTTTTCAACATCATTTAATACATCAACATGCTTAATTAACTGTTCAAATTTATTTTTAACACCATCAATCAAGTCATATTCAGAATTATCAATTATTTCACTAATAAATTTATTAATCACATCTAATCTAAAAAATTCATCATTCTTAAGAGGATATTTAGAAGAATTAAGCACATTAAAAATTACCTCTTCTTGTCCCACTCTTAAAGTAAGCTTACCCTCATGGACATCTATAAGTGCCTTACCAGTTGCAAGGAATGGATGCCCTAATATCAAAGGAACCTCTCTATCTTCCTCCATATCTAAGACAATGAAATCCACTAGGAAGATAAATTTGTCCACCTTGACTAATACATCCTCCACTATGCCTTTAGGATATGTCACCGATCGATCAGCTAGTTGTAATGAAACATTGATCGGTTTCATATCCCCTAGTCCCAGCTTCTTGAAAATAGATAAAGGCATTAAGTTAATGCTAGCACCTAAATCACACAATGCTTTAGTGAATTCGATATTGCCAATATTGTATGGAATTGTAAAACTCCTTGGATCCTTTAATTTTGATGGCAACTTGTTCTAAATGATTGCACTGCACTCTTCAGTGAGCATGACTGTCTCATGGTCCTCTAGCCTTCTCTTTTTGGAAAGGATGTCCTTCAAGAATTTGGCATAGCTAGGCATCTGAGCTAATGCCTCTGCAAATGAAATATTTATGTATAGTTTCTTGAAGACCTCCAAAAATTTTAGAAAGTTCTTGTCATCCTTACTTTGCTTGAGCCTTTGAGGAAAAAGAACTGGTGGATTGTAGGGCTTTACTGGCTCTTCCTTTTTCTCTTTTAGCTTCTCTTTGACCACAGTCTCTTCTTGAGTTTGTTCCTTTACTTGTTCTTTAACAGGCTCTTTCCCTTGTTGTTCCCCTAGTTGTTTTCCACTCCTCAAGGTAATTGTCTTCACATGCTCCTTCGGGTTCGTTTCAGTATTGCTAGGCAATGACCCTTGAGTTCTGTTAGCTACCATGTTGGCCAACTGTCCCATTTGTATTTCCAAGTTTTTAATGGCAGCTTGCTGGTTTTGAAAGTTTGCCTTAGTTTCACCCATGAAATCAATAGTGGCCTTGGTGAGAGTTGCAACCAATTCTTCCAAGTTAGAGTTCTTTTCTTGCTGTGGAAAACCAGGTGGTCCTCTATTCTGATAATTCTGTTGTTGCTGTTGATTTTCCTAGAAAAAATTTGGATGGTTCTTCCAGGCAGGCGTGTAGGTGTTTGAGTATGGATTGTTCTGTTGCCTTCTTTGGTTTGCCACATATTGCACTTGTTCTTGTACTGGAGGCATGAATGAGCTGTCAATCGGGCAATCTCGAGTAGCATGTTGCCCAGAACACATCTCACAGGTCTGTACACGAGTATTGACAGCATTAATAGACAAATGATCTAATTTTTTGAAAAGAGTGTCTATCTTTGCATTGAGTGCAGTAATAACGTCTATCTCATGAACCCCAGCAAGTCTCCTTACCATGTTTCTCTCATTGGGCCATTGGTAATTGTTGTTGGCCATTTCCTCCAAAAGATCATAGGCCTCATCAAGTGACTTCCCAATCAATGAACCTCCAGCAGTAGCATCAATATTAATTCTGGTATGGTTGTTCAGCCCATTATAGAAGGTTTGCACAACCAACCATTTAGGCAGCCCGTGGTGTGGACACCTCCTAAGCAGATCCTTGAACCTATCCCAGGCTTCATATAAGGTCTCCATGTCGAATTGCACGAAGGTTTGGATGTCAGTCCTCAACTTGGCAGTCTTAGCAGGTGGAAAGAATTTTGCCAAAAATTTTTGTGCTAAGTCATTCCAAGTGGTGATCGAGCCAGCAGGAAGAGACTGTAACCATGCTTTAGCCTTATCTCTAAGTGAAAACGGGAACAATCTTAGCCGAATTGCATCATCTGACACTCTATTATGCTTAAGGGTATCACATATCTCCAAGAAGTTTGCAATATGCGCATTAGGGTCATCATTGGGCAATCCTCCAAACTGAACTGTTGTCTGGATCATTTGGATCAAAGCAGACTTGATCTCAAAGTTGTTTGCTTATACAGGTGGTCTTGTGATGCTAGATGAAGCTCCATTCACGATAGGCATGGCATAATCCTGCAGTGCCCTGGGGTTTGACTCTTTAGCAACCTCATTATTCCCTACTAGGATTACTTCTCTCCTTGGATCTTCAGCCATTTCTGGATCTACTTTTGCCTTAGATTTCTTCTCTTCTCTGACGGCTTTAATATTTTGTTTACAAGTGCATTCAATTTCTTGACTTGAAATGGGGTTTGATTCAATTCTCACAAGTCGACCCAATTCTCTTTTCCAAGTTGTAATTTTGAAAGATTATTATCCTCTTTTCTTTTATTTTTTTATTTTTTTAAGAGAAGAGAGAAGAGGAAGGAGAGAGAAAAGAGTTCTAGAGATGAGTCCTAAGGAGTCCTAAATCTAGAGATGAAAGAGAAGAGTGTTTTAATTAGGTTTAAATTTTAATAGCAAACAAGTTAGCACAAAATGGACTTTCTATCCTAGGGTTAACCTAGATCTAGATAGCTCCTAACTGTTCCAAGATCGCCTTCAAGCACTCCAAGCCCAAAACTGACTAACTATCTCGGTCAGGTAAGCATAAGATGTGGGAGGTCCCCTGCTTGTTGCTTTCCTTAGACACCAACTGGATTGGCCAGGTCAGACAACGGAACCAATTGAAAACCACCTTCTTAAACCACTTGCCTTAGACACCGAGCAATTAATCAATTCGAACCCGATCTAACTTTAGGGCTTTTTTATCCTATTGAGCTCGAATATCCTAGGGCCAACATTTAATTGATTTTAGATTAAGGTTTAGGTTATGTAGGATGAAGGATGTGGTTTTTGGGCTAAGGAAGAGTGATCAAATCCCCATCTTATCGATTAATGGGTTAAGTGCCCTTAAAGTTATTTATGGAGATGCAATGCAAAGAAACAAGATGTCCAATCAAGTTTGAAATATTTTTTTTTAAATATCCAAGAAATAAATATCTAGATTACTAGTAAAATCAACTATTCTTGATATTAAAGCACCAGTCTCTGGCAACGGCGCCAAAAACTTGTTAGCCTATTTTGCAAGTGCACGAAATCGCTCAAGTAATATAATGATAAATAAGAGATTGTTCCCACGAGGACTGAGTTTAATTATCAAAAATGAATGCTAATTTTACTAATATCTAAATGATTGAAACTGAATGACAGTGAAAATAAAATTAACTCTAAAGAACTCAATGAAAGCTGAATCAAAATTCGATTGATAAAGCACTAGGGTATATCTAATTTCACTTGGACCAATTATCAATTCCAGCTATTCTGATTAATAATCCAAATTTAATTATTAATGAAAGGATAAATAATCTTAAATTATTTAATAATCTCTCTCTCATCTATAATCTATCTTTCCAATAGTAAAAT